>NC_088224.1:29430217-29672717 GCF_036934945.1 Oncorhynchus masou masou | reverse complement strand
AGTTGTGAATCTGATGCAGCCGAAGAGCTACTGCCCCCTTACCCGGGAAAGCCCCAAAAATCAGACAGGGACGTTGGACCATCGAAGAGATGCAAATATGATGAAAACTACATTGTTTTGGGGTTCACTTATATTGGGAGTAGTGCCTTTCCTCAGCCACAGTGTGTTATATGTGCAAAAGTACTATCTCACAACTCAATGAAACCTTCACTCTTGCGAAAACATTTAGAAACAAAACATGCCAATTTGAAAAATAAGAGAATTAAGACGAATTTTGAGTAGCAAGACATGTATAAAAGCAACAGATACCATTAATAAGAAGGGGCTAGAAGTGTATTTTATGGTGAGCTACCGAGTGGCTAGGATAGGCAAGCCTCATACTATTGTGGAGGACTTAATTATTCCTGCTGCCGTGGATATGGCTGGGACAATATTGGGGGAAAAGGCCCCGAAAAACTATACAGACAATTCTGAAACAACACTGTTTCATGATGCATCAGTGACATGGCAGGAGATGTTTTGAAACAACTACTGCTTTGCAAGCCAGAATTCTATGCGTTACAGCTGAATGAGTAAACAGACGTGGCGGGCCTGTTACAGATCTTGGTATATTTCCGTTACATTTATGGGGGTCAATTAAGGAAACCCACTGGAACACATGACAACAGGAGAGGCTATTTTTAAAGTACTTGACAGTTTTGTGACATCAAATGGACTTTGGTGGTCAAGATGTGTTGGAATCTGTACTGATGGTGCAAAAGCCATGACAGAGAAACATAGTGGAGTGGTAACGGGTATGCAAGCAGTTGCTCTCGACGCCACTTGGGGACACTGCAGCATCCACCGAGAGGCTCTTGCTGCCAAGGGAATGCCTGACCGCTTGAAAGACGTTTTGGACACTACAGTGAAAATGGTTAACTTTGATAAAGCAAGACCCCTGAACTCTCGTGTATTTTCTGCACTATGCAATGATATGGGCAGCAACCATGTAACACTTTTACAACATACAGAAGTGCTAGTTATCAAGGGGCAAAGTATTGACACGTTTTTTTAATTGAGAGACGAGCTTAAAGTTTTCTTTACTGACCATCATTTTCACTTGTCTGACCGCTTGCATGATGATGAGTCTCTCACACGACTGGCCTCTGGATGTTTTTCCTTGCCTGAATGATCTGAATGTAGGATTACAGCGACTCCGCAACTATGTTCGATGTGCGGGACAAAATTGAAGCTATGATTAAGAAGTTGGAGCTCTTCTGTGTCTGTATTAACAAGGACAGCACACAGGTCTTTCCATAATTGTATGATTTTTTTGTGTGCAAATGAACTCAAGCTAACGGATAATGTCAATTGTGATATAGCAAAGTACCTGAGTGAGTTGGGTGAACAATTACCTTTCCAAAACGGATGACACAAACAACTGGATTCGTTATCCCTTTCATGCTCTGCCTCCAGTCCACTTACCTATATCTGAACAAGAGAGCCTCATCGAAATTGCAACAAGCGTTCTGTGAAAATTGAATTTAATCAGATGCCACTGTCAGATTTCTGGATTTGGCTGCACTCAGTGTATTCTGTCTTGGGAAATCGTGCTGTTAAGACACTGATGCCCTTTGCAAACACATACCTACAGTTGAAGTCAGAAGTTTACATACACCTGAGCCAAATACATTTGAACTCAAACTCTTTCACAATTCCTGACATTTAATCCTAGTAAAAAGTCCCTGTTTTATGTCAGTTAGGATCACCACATTATTTTAAGAATTTGAAATGTTAGTAGAGAGAAAGATTTTTTTCAGATCGTATTTCTTTCATCACATTTCCAGTGGGTCAGAAGTTTACAAACACTCAATTAGTATTTGGTTGCATTGCCTTTAGATTGTTTAACCTCTTGAAACTCTGGGGGTGCAATTTCATTTTTGGATGAAAAACGTTCCCGTTTTAAACAAGATATTTTGTCACAAAGAGATGCTCGACTATGCATATAATTGATAGCTTTGGGAAGAAAACACTCTGAATTTTCCAGAACTGCAAAGATATTGTCTGTGGGTGCCCTAGAACGGGAGCTACAGGCAAAACCAAGATGAAACGGCAACCAAGAAATCAGCAGGATTTTTGAGGCTCCGTTTTCCATTGTCTCCTTATATGGCTGTGAATGCGACAGGAATGAGCCTGCCCTTTCTGTCGTTTTCCCCAAGGTGTCTGCAGCATTGTGACGTATTTGTAGGCATATCATTGGAAGATTGACCATAAGAGACTACATTTTCCAGGTGTCCGCCCGGTGTCCTCCGTCGAAATTGGTGCGTCATTTTCAGCTGCTGGTATTTTTCCATGCGATTCTGAGGGGAAAGCAGGCTTCCACGAACTGCATATCAATGAAGAGATATGTGAAAAAACACCTTGAGGATTGATTCTAAACAACGTTTGCCATGTTTCGGTCGATAGTATGGAGTTAATTCGGAAAAAGTTTGACGTTTTGGTGACTGAATTTTCGGTTCGTTTCAGGTAGCCTTCCACAAGCTTCCCACAATAAGTTGGGTGAATTTTGACCCATTCCTCCAGACAGAGCTGGTATAACCGAGTCAGGTTTGTAGGCCTCCTTGCTCACACACGCTTTTTCAGTTCTACCACATAAACTTTCTATGGGATTAAGGTCAGGCGTTGTGATGGCCATTCCAATACCTTGACTTTGTTGTCCTTAACCTCTTGAAACTCTAGGGGCGCTATATCATTTTTGGATAAAAAGACGTGCCCGTTTTAAGCGCAATATTTTGTCACAAAAAGATGCTCGACTATGCATATAATTGATAGCTTTGGAAAGAAAACACTCTGATGTTTCAAGAACTGCAAAGATATTCTCTATGCGTGCCCTAGAACGTGAGCTACAGGCAAAACCAAGATGAAACGGCATCCAGGAAATCAGCAGGATTTTTGAGGCTCCGTTTTCCATTGTCTCCTTATATGGCTGTGAATGCGAGAGGAATGAGCCTGCCCTTTCTGTCGTTTCCCCAAGGTGTCTGCAGCATTGTGACGTATTTGTAGGCATATCATTGGAAGATTGACCATAAGAGACCACATTTACCAGGTGTCCGCCCGGTGTCCTGCGCCGAAATTGGTGCGCAAACCTCAGCTGCAAGTATTTTTCCATGGAATTCAGAGAAGAAAGCAGGCTTCCACGAACGATATATCAATGAAGAGATATGTGAAAAAAACACCTTGAGGATTGATTCCAAACAACGTTTGCCATGTTTCGGTATTATGGAGTTAATTCGGAAAAAGTTTGACGTTGTTGGTGACTGAATTTTCGGTTCGTTTCGGTAGCCAAATGTGATGTACAAAACGGAGCGATTTCTCCTACACAAAAATTCTTTCAGGAAAAACTGAACATTTGCTATGTAACTGAGAGTCTTCTCATTGAAAACATCCGAAGCTCTTCAAAGGTAAATTATTTTATTTATTTGGTTATCTGGTTTTTGTGAAAATGTTGCGTGCTAAATGCTACTCAAAATGCTAAGCTAGCTTAGCATACTCTTACACAAATTAGTGAATTGCTATGGTTCAAAAGCATATTTTGAAAATCTGAGATGACAGTGTTGTTAAGAAAAGGCTAAGCTTGAGAGCAGGCACATTATTTTCATTTTATTTGCGATTTTCAGAAATCGTTAACGTTACATTATGCTAATGAGCTTGAGGCTATAACTGTATACAGGTTTTTTTCATAGCCAAACGTGAACAAAACGGAGCGATTTGTCCTACACAGATAATATTTTTTTGAAAAACTGAACATTTGCTATCTAACTGAGAGTCTCCTCACTGAAAACATCTGAAGTTCTTCAAAGGTAAATGATTTTATTTGAATGATTTTCTTGTTTTTGTGAAAATGTTGCTGGCTGAATTCTAGGCTTATAGCTATGTTAGCAATCAATACTCTTACACAAATGCTTGTTTAGCTATGGTTGAAAAGCATATTTTGAAAATCTGAGATGACAGTGTTGTTAACAAAAGTCTAAGCTTGAGAGCAAATATGTTTATTTCATTTCATTTGCGATTTTCATGAATAGTTAACATTGCGTTATGCTAATGAGCTTGAGGCTATAAATAGAATTCCGGATCCGGGATTGCGCGACGCAACAGGTTAAGCCATTTTGCTACAACTTTGTAAGTATGCTCATTGTCCATTTGGAAGACACATTTGCAACCAAGCTTTAACTTCCTGACTGATGTCTTGAGATGTTGCTTCAATATGTCAACAAAATGTTCCATCCTCATGGTGCAATCTATTTTGTCAAGTGCTCCAGCCCCTCCTGCAGCAAAGCAACCCCACAACATGATGCTGCCACCCCCGTGCTTCACTGTTGGGATGGTGTTCTTCAGCTTGCAAGCATCCCCCTTTTCCTCCAAACATAATGATGGTCCTTATGGCCAAACAGTTCTATTTTTGTTTCATCAGACCAGAGGACATTTCTCCAAAAAGTACGATCTTTGTCTCCATGTGCAGTTGCAAACCATAGTCTGGCTTTTTATGGTGGTTTTGGAGCAGTGGCTTCTTCCTTGCTGAGCGGCCTTTCAGGTTATGTTGATATAGGACTCATTTTACTGTGGATATAGATACTTTTGTACCTGTTTCCTCCAGTATCTTCACAAAGTCCTTTGAAGTTGTTCTGGGATTGATTTGCTCTTTTTGCACCAAAGTACGTTCATCTCTAGTAGACATAACGCTACTCCTTCCTGAGCAGTATGACGGCTGCGTGGTCCCATGGTGTTAATACCTCCCACATTGCGGTGACATCACCTGGTTTAAACGTCTCTAGAGACAATATCCCTCTCATCATTACTCAATGCCTAGGTTTACCTCCAATGTACTCACATCCTACCATACCTCTGTCTGTACCTGATGCCTTGAATCTATTCTCTCACGCCCAGAAACGTGCTCCTTTTACTCTCTGCTCCGTACGCACTAGACGACCAGTCCTGATAGCCTTTAGCCGTACCCTTATCCTACTCCTCCTCTGTTCCTCTGGTGATGTAGCGGTGTATCCAGGCCCTACTATGCCTTGCTCCACTCCTATTCCCCAGGCGCTCTCTTTTGACGACTTCTGTAACTGTAAAAGCCTTAGTTTCATGCATGTTAACATTAGAAGCCTCCCCCTAAGTTTGTTTTATTCACTGCTTTAGCACACTCTGCCAAGCCAGATGTCCTAGCCGTGTCTGAATCCTGGCTTTAGAAGACCACCAAAATCCTGAAATTTCCATCCCTAATTATAACATTTTCTGCCAAGATAGAACTGCCAAGGGGGCGGAGTTTCAATCTACTGCATAGATAGCCTGCAGAGTTCTGTCTTACTATCCAGGTCCGTACCCAAACAATTCAAGCTTTTACTTTTAAAAATCCACCTTTCCAGAAACAAGTCTCTCACCGTTGCCGTTTGCTATTGACCACCCTCTGCCCCCAGCTGTGCCCTGCACACCATATGTGAATTGATTGCCCCCCATCTATCTTCAGAGCTCGTTCTGCTAGGTGACCTAAACTGTGACATGCTTAATAACACCCCGGCCATCCTACAATCTAAGCTTGATGCCCTCAGTCTCACACAAACTATCAATGAACCCACCAGGTACAACCTCACATGCGTAAACACGGGCACCCTCATATCATTCTAACCAACTTGCCCTCCAAATACACCTTTTCTGTTTTCAACCAAGATTTCAGCGATCACTGCCTCATTGCCTGCATCCGTAATGGGTCTGCGGTCAAACGACCACCCCTCATCACTGTCAAACTCTCCGTAAAACACTTCAGCGAGCAGGCCTTTCTATTTGACCTGTCCTGGGTATCCTGGAAGTATATTGACCTCATTCTGTCAGTAGAGGATGCCTGGTTATTCTTTAAAATGGCTTTCCTCACCATCTTAAATAAGCATGCCCCATTAAAAAAATGTAGAACCAGGAACAGATATAGCCCCTGGTTCACTCCAGACCTGACTGCCCTTGACCAGCACAAAAACATCCTGTGGCATTCTGCATGAGCATCAAATAGCCCCCCTCATATGCAACTTTTCATGGAAGTTAGGAACAAATACTGTATACACAGGCATTTAGGAAATCTAAGGCTAGCTTTTTCAAGCAGAAAATTGCATCCTGTAGCACAAACTCAAAAAACGTTCTGAGACACTGTAAAGTCCATGGAGAATAGGAGCACCTCCTCCCAGCTGCCCACTGCACTGAGGCTAGGAAACACTGTCACCACCGATAAATCCACTATATTTGAGAATTTCAATAAGCATTTTTCTATGGCTGGCCATGCCTCCACCTGGCTACCCCTACCCGATCAACAGCCCTCCACCCCACAGAGCAACTCTCCCAAGCCTCCCCCACCCACCCACTCTCCTTCACCCAAAACCAGATAGCTGATGTTCTGAAAGAGCTGCAATATCTGGACCCCTACAAATCAGCCAGACTAGACAATCTGGACCCTCTCTTTCTAAAATGATCTGCCGAAATTGTTGCAACCCCTATTACTAGCCTGTTCAACCTCTCTTTCGTATCGTCTGAGATTCCCATAGATTGGAAAGCTTCCACGGTCATCCCCCTCTTCAAAGGGGGAGACACTCTGGACCCAAACTGCTACAGACCTATATCTATCCTACCCTGCCTTTATAAGGTTTTCGAAAGCCATGTTAATAAAGAGATTTCCGACCAATTCGAATCCCACTGTACCTCCGCTATGCAATCTAGTTTCCTAGCTGGTCATGGGTGCACCACAGCCAGGCTCAAGGTCCTAAACGATATCATAACCACCATCGATAAGAGACATTACTATGCAGCCGTATTCATCGGCTAAGGCTTTTGACTCTGTCAATCACAGCATTCTTATTGGCAGACTCAACAGCCTTTGTTTCACAAATGAATACCTCGCCTGGTTCACCAACTACTTCTCTGATAGAGTTCAGTGTGCCAAATCGGAGGGCCTGTTGTCAGGACCTCTGGTAGTCTCTATGGGGGTGCCACATGGTTCAATTCTCGGGCAGACGCTCTTCTCTGTATACATCAATGATGTCGCTCTTGCTGCTGGTGATTCTTTGATCCATCTCTAGGCAGATCACACCAGTCTGTATACCTCTGGCCCTTCTTTGGACACTGTGTTACCTAACCTCCGGACGAGCTTCTATGCCATACAACTCTCCTTCCGTGGCCTCCAACTGCTCTTAACCTTTCTAGGGTAACATCCAGTGAAATTGCAGAGCACGAAATTCAAAAATACTAAATTCAAATATTTAACATTCTTGAAAATACAAGTGTTATACATCAAAATAAAGCTTAACTTCTTGTTAATCCAGCCACCGTCTCAGATTTCAACCAGGCAGGTGCGACACAAAAGTCAGAAATAGCGACATAAAGAATGCCTTACCTTTGATGATCTTCTTCTGTTGGCACTCCAAAAGGTCCCAGTTGCATCAAAAATGGTCCTTTTGTTCAATAATGTCCTTCTTTATATCCATAAAAACTCAGTTTAGCTGGCACGCTTCAGTCAATAATCGACCCATTTTCCCTCCATCAAAATGCATACAAAATTAATCTCAAACGTTACTAATAACACTTTTCCAAACAAGTCAAACAACATTTATAATCAAACCTCAGGTATCCTAATACATAAATAAACTATAAAATTTAAGACAGAGAATCGTTATTTTCTTTACCGGAGAAAAATACCAAAGAACGCGCTTTCTTTCTGGCGCTTGGAAACACTACAGCCAAAATGGGAGCCACCTAGAAAAACGACAATTCCTGGGTCCTTTTTCCAAAAACCAACCTTAAACTCTTTCTAAAGACTGTTGACATCTAGTGGAAGCCCTAGGAACTGCAATCTGGGAGGACTTGGCCTTATAATTAAAGTAATAGCCATTGAAAAAAGTGGAAAGCTAAAATTATTTTTTGGGGGGGATGGTTATCCTCAGGGTTTCACCTGCCATATTAGTTCTGTTGTACTGACAGACATTATTGTAACAGTTTTAGAAACGTTAGTGTTTCTAACCAAATCCACCAATTATATGCATATCTCTCTTAGTGATCCCTTCACCCCCATTCTCGCTCGGATCCCGTTCACGGGATAGATTTGACAACATCCAGTGAAATTGCAGTGCGCCAAATTCAAAACAGCAGGCATATCTCACTGGTCACCCCCAAAGCCAATTATTCCTTTTTCCGCCCCTCCTTCCAGTTTTCTGCTGCCAATGACTGGAACGAACTGCAAAAATCGCTGAAGCTGGAGACTCTTATCTCCCTCACTAACTTTAAGCACCAGTTGTGTTGTGGAAAATATTGAATCAAATATTTCTCAACCGGAGCTTGTGAATTCAAATAGACTTTATTACAGAGAGTAACAAAGCCGAGCAATTCCATGGAAGAACTAACTCTTCATTCTCAGTACTTGGTTTTATACAGTCTTATCCTTACAGAACGCCATCACTCCACTTTACGAATTGTGTCTTAGTTAGATTCCATTCTCTTATTGGCTCAGACATTGGGGCATAGATTCTATTAGTGGCGTGACATGACCCCTCACTGATTAGCTAATGTTCCTGTCCAGCGGTCTTTACAAGTTCAGGCCGATGTTGTCTATGATTAACCCATGTTTGTCCAGTAGCCTTCACAAGATCAGACATGGCCCAGACCAGACATGCCTTGTTGGTTTACCTTGCCTAATCCACACAGATTCTGCTTATGTTCTGTTTTTTTACATGTCCAATGGTCAATTCGATGTTGATCCAGCTTTGTACACTCACATGGGCTTCAGCCTTCATTCTGCTTACACATGTCTAATATCTAAACTTATATTGAGTATTCTTTCTACTTCAAAGAGAACAGTATAGTTTCTGAGAATCACCAGATGCCTGGAAAATCATCCCACATAATCCCCGCTATGAGACTGTCACAGTTCCAAAAAGCAGAAGTTTCCAGCATAAATGAGAAGCAAGCCATACAGATACCCGCCATTTTGTGGAGTCAACAGAAGTCAGAAATAGCATTATAAATATTCACTTACCTTTGGTGATCTTCATCAGAATGCACTCCCAGGAATCCCAGTTCCACAATAAATGTTTGTTTTGTTTGATAAAGTCCATCATTTATGTCCAAATACCTCCTTTTTCTTCGCGCGTTTAGTTCACAAATTCAAATTCACGAGGCGCAGGCCAGACGAAAAGCCTAAAGGTTCCATTACAGTTTGTAGAAACATGTCAAACGATGTATAGAATCAATCTTTAGGATGTTTTAACATAAATCTTCAATAATGTTTCAACTGGAGAATTCCTTTGTCTGTAGAAAGGAAAAGGAACGCAGCTACCTCTCACAGGCACACGCCTAACTGAGCTCATGTCATTCTGCCAGACCTCTTACTCAATCAGCTCTTATTCTCTCCTCCTTCACAGCAGAAGCCTGGAACAAGGTTCTAAAGACTGTTTACATCTAGTGGAAGCCTTAGGGAGTGCAATATGACCCCATAGACACTGTATATTGGATCGGCAAAGACTTGAAAACCTACAAACCTCAGATTTCCCACTTCCTGGTTGGATTATTTTTCTCAGGTTTTTGCCTGCCATATGAGTTGTGTTATACTCACAGACATCATTCAAACAGTTTTAGAAACTTCAGACTTCTATCCAAATCTACTAACAATATGCATATCTTAGCTTCTGGGCCTGAGTAGCAGGCAGTTTAGTCTGGGCACCTTATTCATCCAAGCTACTCAATACTGCCCCCAGCCATAAGAAGTTAACAATGTGGTAAGTTATGCATAAGTATATTAATGAAAACCAAAGTCTGAGACCATGACAATTCCCACTTTCTTCACCTGACTCTATGCCTCCAGGATACTTTTTTGCTGGACTCCACAAAAATAAAAGCCCTAAAGAAGCTTCCTCATGCTTTCGCCCAGTCTTCCCCTTTCGGCCCCAGGTCCTGAGAGGTGTTCCCAAGCCATGTAATTTTAACTTTTTTATTGCCACTTAATAGGCACATCACCTGATAGGCAAGTGCGTATTCCTAATCAACGTTACATCCTCTTGAGGTAACTCAGCACTGTATATGCTTTCACGTCAATGCCTTCAACATGTTGGGGTAATTGTACTCTAAACAACATCTATCCACTTTCATATGATGCATTAACCAATAAAGCAAGTAGCTCCTAGACAACCCATCTGCATGTATGTCTACAGTGGAATCTAGTCTCTCTCTCTTTAGCTCCGCTTCCTCTGTCATGGTGTTTTCAAGCTCACCCATTATGCAGCTGGACCTTACTTCTTGTGAGAATTATGCCACCCACCGAAGAGAGACATGACAATCTTTACCACTGCAGGTGCTTTAAGGAGTACCGTGTGTGTGTGGACCAGACCAAATCTATCCCAACACCCCCTCCTGGTGTATCTGGATGTTCCCTCAATCTCCGGAATTCAGCCCTTGATTATCTCTGTTTTCACCTGAGGATATACACACTGCATCACATGGGTTATTTCCTGACAACATCATTTGTGACATTTGAATAACCGCATCCTCCCATCGGTACCCCAGTTACCAGTTACCAATCCATGTGGCATGAGTCTTCATAAACAGATATCCCAACAATGCTACTAAAGTGACCCCTGCTACTACTAAAATGGCCCATGCCTATAATCTCCTTCAATTGCGATCCCTTCGGCAACTGCCGTGAGAATAACTACTACATGTAATCTATCAAGTGTTCGCCGGCTGTTAGAAATTGGGAAAAGATGAATGAGTTGGAAGAATATTCAACCTAGATATCATTCCATCTAACCCATAACACACTAGTCACTACTCCTAATGCACTTATACAGTTATAAACATACTGAAACATTCTCAAATCATTAAGTCAATATACATCAATCCCCCCTCTGGAACAATGATCGATCATATGTTTCACAAAACCTTAAAACACATTGAATTAACAAGAAAAGAGAAAAATCTAAATAAATATTTGTTTAATAACTTCCCACTACTCCTATTGCAACTAAAACTGGGGGGGGGGGGGGGGGGGTCCATCCGTTACATTCTATGTCCATGTTATGCTGGTCTTCATACCGTCTCCTTCATCTCCATCATTGGGTGTCATTACAAAACACAGACTATAAACCTTATATGCAATTACTTGTATTCTATCACCCGGACATATCTATTTATCAATAAAATGTAACATTAAAATGATATTTTCATAATAAAACAAAAGAAACAAAACCAAACAAAAAACTAAAACCTTTATGTTAATCCAAGCTTTCATCCAGTAAATTCTAACAACCTCCCTCGTAAAGGATACTTAGAGGTAAGGTTTCCAGAGCTTCCCTCGGCCTAATACATTTCAACAGTTCTATATCCAAACATAACTAAAACATTTTTTAAATGATCCAACCCAAATTCAGAATAAGTCCTTAGTGCTTACTATAACTCAAATTCAAACTTCTCAATTTAGCACACATCATCCCTATTAAAATGTACATTTATGTAAAAAAATACAAATAAAACTTTTAGTACGATAAATACCTATTCTCATTACAGCCCCCCTCTGTCCCTGTTTTCCTGTCATGACTGGCCAGGTAATGAAAGATCAGTAACTCAATGCATACTTTAGTCCAAACTGTTGGCAGTGTGTAGACTCAGAAGTGCTAAAAGTCACTGTCGTATTGCATGCCCTTGTCACTCTTTCTCCAGCCGGTTAGGGAGGGCTTTGAGGTTCACACACACTGTTTGTGGTCAAATTATTCCTACCATGCATTAAGACACAATCTGACGTCACCTGCCATGATAACTCCTTTATTCTACTGGCGACCTCTCAGAAGAGTTACCAGATCATGAAGTTATCGCCCTAACCCCTCCTGGAATCCCACGCTCCATAAATCCTAATCTGGTGAAATTTGTATCGAAACAAAAAATGAAACCATCAATATGTATATCACAATCCATTTGGAGTAACTGTCATCCCTCATTAACATATATTTTCCCTTCTATATGCAGACTGAACAAAGTACATTTGTGTATTTACACGAAGACCATGACCACAGGGAACTGGTCATTTTCCCTTTGAATATGTGATTCAAAAACAACATGTTAAATAAAAAATAAACATATTCGAAAAACTAGTCAGCTTTAGATTACAACTCTTTATAATTTCCCAACGAAATAATAGAATCTCAAAGTAATGGTACGATTTGAATGGAGGCTGGTGTTTTTCATTCATTTTATAATGTAATCCCAGCTGTTTCGATCACTTTCTAATGAGATTGATCAGGTCTCATAGGAAAGTAATCGACACCATTTGAAATATTTCCTCTCCCTCTTCTTTCACCGACCTTCCAAAACCATTTAAATACATTTCAAAAACATGTCCATCCTTCTGCATAACCAATTTAAAACTGAATTGAAAAGACTCCGAAAATAAATCTCACAGTATCAACACCACTAACCCATATTCATAACCAGTAAATGGTGTGTGCGTGCTGGTGTATGTGTGTGGCATGCACTACCCTTAGTCCCAGTACACACCCATATGATATTATATGATTGGTCTCTCACTGTCATAATCATGTACAAAATATTCTGGTATTGTTAATAGACCAATTTCCAATCAACACATTTAGTATCTGTTTCACCTTAGATTGTTCCTGATAACCATTCTAAATGTAATACAAATAAAATGTTGTTTTAGACATGGTCACCTATGTCTCCCTTAATTAACATACACACTGTATTGGACTTCCATTTTTCCTGGAAGCAAGAATTCTATTCAAGACCCATCAGATAATACAGTGTTCCATTAAGTGGAATTGACTCCATTTTAAAATAAACAATCCCAGAGCCCCTTTCTTGTAGTCCTATCAGTTTAACCTGTTGCATTAGTTTAGTAAAGTACACAACTGTTGTTTAACAAATGTAGAACCTTCAAAATATTGGTGCTGTCTTATCAGCTTGGCAGTCAATACTTATTTCATTGTATTACTGAACACTACTCCACGTAATGGAAACAGATTATAATTTCATAATATATTAGCTTCCTGCTCAAATTCGCTGGAGTAACCTAACTTTAAAACCAAGTAACAATAATCAAAAACGGTCAAAGAATGATTCTTATACTTCTACTGCAAATATCCCACTACCTGCTTGCCTTCAACCACAGCTAATCCTTTTTACAATCTCATGGTTCAATCCCTCTACTTATCCCTTAACCTTGTATTCAAACTTCAGCCTATCAAATTACTAAAATATTGCATCATTAGAGTGCTATAAAAAGGTACTAATAACACATTACCATTCACATACTGTCAACACTCATCATGTTTACATCGATCCTCCTTATCAATGACTATATCTTTATCACTAACCACTGCTTCAGACTCATTAAACATCTATTACTTTAAGATGAACCTGTAATGTGCCTAATGTAGAAAATACATCAGCATATTCTTAATCAATTCAGATTCGAAATTCTTATTTTCCAAATGACTGTCTTTTATTACCTTCACTAGTCTACATTTCATCCCACCTCTCTTTTTGCTAACATTTGTTACCAGGTGAATTTTTATTTGAATTATAGTCAAAACAAACCTATTTCTACTTTTTACCAGGAGGCCACTTTAATTACTATTATCTCCTCCTCTATATATTTATTTCAAATAACGAAACAAAGACTATGTTTTTATTGAGTCGCATGGTTCTCAAAACCCCAAATAGGTTGTCTTTTCGCCAGTAGTACTTTACCATAGCCATAATTCCTTGTTCTTGCTCTACTACATAGTATACATATTGTATCAACAGAACTCCAAACCTAAATCTTTCAGCAATATTATATATTATATATATGTATATTAGATATCAAACTTCGAGGTTTTGTAAACTCATCAGTTATTCTGCACTCTGGTATATCCAATCTAGTGCTTTGAAAACCAACCAAAATAGCCTGAAAGACATTACCAAGTACCCAGTTTTTTTACACGATTAACTCTCAAAATAGTCCTGTGAGCGTAATGACGTTGATAGAACGCTAACTTCAGTACGCTTGTACATTGAGCTTCTTATTCTGTTTTTTTATGTGTTTGTTCCAATTCATAATTGCCTCCCTGATTTCTTAATTTGATTTGAATTCTCCTGTTAATAGGGTAATATTGCCCTACATTATCTAGTTTACTCTTTCATATTCGAGCCGAATTGGTAGAATTTACGTGCGCTTCTTTCAGTGACTCCATGGTTTTAAAATAGCTATTTTCCTGTGATAGTCATATTTATTCTTTACTCCTTAGTTTTTGTTTTATTGTGCTATTCCCTTATTAAACCGTAATCTTGTTCTTATTTTACTCCCTGCAGATCCAGGACTAAAACGTCAACGATCTGTTCAAGCCCTAAATACTTTGACTACACCTTATTCTCTCCTATTTATATCCATGTTCCTAAATACCTCTAGTAGGTGCTGCTATAACCATACTACCATACTGTCCTTCATGTGTCTATTACCGTTACGTATTCCAATAACATAGATTTATTTCAACTAATAATATAGCTATGTTTCTCTGTATTTTATACTCCTCTACCCCAGTATATACTTTATACTCCTCGTTTAACACTTGTTAAATTCCTCTGTATGCAAGGATAGTTATTCAACATACTATTTTGTCAATCTCCTATCTTTACACAGTTCCATTAATCATACGCCCCTCCTGCCAAACCACACTCAGTTGACGTCACAAGAAGGTTGCGCAATACACTTCCACAACATAGGAAGACTTTACTCATTCAGGCTTTTATTCACATTCATTCAGGCTTTTATTCATATTCACTCACACATACTACGTTTGACCTAAAACGACCTGCAGCTTCTAGCTTAGCGTGATGCACTTCCTCATACAGGATGTTATATTGTATGATGGGAGCTTTGCAAAATCGGGTCAAAGTCCCATCATCCCCTATTCATTCGTCCACGCAGACCTCTTTCTCAGAGCTGTATCACGAATGACCCACTAATCACAGACCACCGATTAGCCAGACGGAGCGTTATTTGCAGTATTTCTTTTAGAATAGGACATCGCAAAATCGGGTCAAAGTCCTATCGCGCCATACACATTTATCCAAGCAGACCTCTATTTCTTTAGAGCAGTATCATAAATGACCCATCCAAGCAGTCCTCCAATAATTATATCGGAGCGGTATCATGGGATTTAACTTTTTTTTCCCGACAATAAGGACAGGCAGCACCGTACGCACAGCCCAGACAGGTCCTGAAAACAGATGTGCCCGACCAAGTAGAATCAGACAGGACAATCCCCACTTAAACAGGCCACCCATGTGTGTCCGTTGGACAGTCCAACCAGAGCAAGTGAATAGCCCCACTCCCCCGAACACCAGTAAGCACACAACTCCCTATACACCAAATCCACACAAATACCGATATATAGCTATTTTAAGCTCCCCAAAGCTTAAGCATGCATGCAGTTATTGAATTTAAAAGCTCCCAGTATCACTTGGTTCACTTCTTATGGCTGCAGGGTCAGTGCTGAGTAGCTTGGATGAAAGGTGCCCAGAGTAAACGGCCTGTTCCTCAGTCCCATTTGCTAATATATGCATATTATTATTAGGTTAGGATAGAAAACACTCTGAAGTTTCTAAAACTGTTTGAATGACGTCTGTGAGTATAACAGAACTCATATGGCAGGCAAAAACCTGAGAAGAAATCCAACCAAGAAGTGGGAAATCTGAGGTTGGTAGATTTTCAACCCAGCCCCTATTGAATACACAGTGGGATATTGGTTATGTTGCACTTCCTAAGGCTTCCACTAGATGTAAACCGTCTTTAGAAACTTGTTTGATGATTCTACTGTGAAGTGGGACCGAATGAGAGAGGAATGAGTCAGATGTCTGCCAGCAGTCAAGCGCTGGTCACGCGCATTTCACATGAGAGGTAGCTGCGTTCCTTTGCTTTTCTGAAGACAAAGGATTTCTCCGGTCGGAATATTATTTAAGTTTTATGTTAAACACATCCTAAAGATTGATTCCATACATCGTTTGACATGTTTCTACTGACAGTAACGGAACTTTTTGACATTTAGTCAAAAAGGGAATGCGCTTCATGACTTTGGATTTGTTTACCAAACGTGCTAACAAAAGTAGCTCTTTGGACATAAATGATGGACATTATCGAACAAATCAAACATCTAATGTGGAACTGGGAATCCTGGGAGTGCATTCTGATGAAGATCATCAAAGGGAATATTTATAATGTTATTTCTGATATCTGTTGACTCCACCATGGCGGATATCTCTATTTGTTTTCTGAGCACCGTTCTCAGATTATTGCATGTTTTGCTTTTTTCCGTAAAGCTTTTTTGAAATCTGACACAGCGGTTGCATTAAGGAGAAGTGTATCTATATTTCCATGTCTAGCAATTGAATTTTCATCAATATTTATAATGAGTATTTCTGTAAAAGGATGTGGCTCTCTGCAATATCACTTGATATTTTTGGAGCTAGTGAACATAACACGCCAATGTATACTGAGATTTTTTGATATGAATATGCACTTTATCGAACAAAACATACATGTATTGTGTAACATGAAGTCCTATGAGTGTCATCTGATGAAGATCATCAAAGGTTAGTGATTCTAGTGATTTTATCTCTATTTGTGCTTTTTGTGACTCCTCTCTTTGGCTGTAAAAATGGCTGTGTTTTTCTGTGGCTTGGCTCTGACATAACATAATCGTTTGTGGTGCTTTCGCTTTAAAGCCTATTTGAAATCAGACACTTTGGTGGGATTAACAACCAGATTACCTTTAAAATGGTACAACATACATGTATGTTTGAGGAATTTTAATTATGAGTTTTCTATTTGAATTTGGAGCTCTGCACTTTCACTGGCTGTTGTCATACCAATCCCGTTAACGGGATTGCAGCCCCAAGAAGTTAAGACAGACTCTCTCCAATACAACCCAACATTACGGAGTTATGTGCATCTTTTCAAGCACACCCTTCTCATTAACCTGTGGTGAGTTATTCACAATTTTTGATGAACATATAAGGTTTTATATGTAAGATGGCTAAATAAAGAGCAAAATGATTGATTATTGTTATATTATTTTCTTGTGCCCTGGTCCTATAAGAGCTCTTTGTCACTTCCCAGGAGCCGGATTGTGACAAAAATTCACACTCATTCTTATGTTTAACAAATGTGTTGTTAGTATGTGTGTGTGGCAGGCTTACAATGATGGAAAAAAACAACATTTGAGAGTGCGCTGACACTGGTGCTAGAGGGGGTACACAGCTGGAGGTTGAATGTTTGATGGGGTACGGGACTATAAAACGTTTGGAAACTACTGCCTACAGGATCAGTGGGTTCCCCATGGGATGGTTGAGCTAACTTAAGCTAATGCGATTTGCATTAAGTAAGTAACAGAAACATTTCCCAGGACATAGACATATCTGACATGGGCAGAAAGCTAAAATTATTTTTAATCTAACTGCACTGTCCAATTTACAGTAGCTATTAATGTGAAAGAATACCATGCTATTGTTTGAGGAGAGTGCACAGTCATGAACTTGAGAAGTTATTATAAACCAATTAGGCACATTTAGGCAGTCTTGATACACAATTTTGAACAGAAATGCAATGTTTTGTTGAATTAGTCTAAAACTTTGCATATACACTGCTCCCATCTCATGGCCAAAATCTAAATTGCTCCTAGGCTGGAATAATACATTAGGGCCTTTCTCTCGCATTTCAAAGATAATGGTAAAAAAAAACATACAAAAAATGCATGGTTTGTTCATTGTATTATCTTTTACCAGATCTAATGTTATATTCTCCTACACTCATTTCACATTTCCACAAACTTCAGTGTTTCCTTCCTCAAATGGTTTCAAGAATATGCATATCCTTACTTCAGGTCCTGAGCTACAGGCAGTTATATTTGTGTATGTCATTTTGGGTGAAAATGGAAAAAAAAGGTTCGACCCTTAAGAGTTTTGATCCTGAAGAGATTCCTAGGGAGATATGGATGGAGGCGGGCAGAGGGGTTGGGTGGGACATGGAAGGCAGAGGGTAAACGTGCATAGGCACGCATGCACACACACACACACACACACACACCTCGTCTGGTGATGAAATGGAGAGGTGGACCAAAGCCATGATTAATGGATGTTGTTCCTCTATTGCTGACAGTCTCTGACTTATTGACAGTTGATTGTTCACGTCTGAAAAGTCAGGCCCGGTAAGAGAAGGGGTATAATTCACTGAAAACCACACATGGAATTACTACTTTACCACCAATACAGTGAGCTGGTTGTCTTCTCTTTTCAGCTTTGTTCCATTTTTTCATTTTTTACAGAAAATAGAAAACAACTAATGTTCCTTTTAATAGAAATCAAAGAATAAGCTCTCCAAAGGTCTTCCAGACTTTGCTTTCTGACTCCGTGTGTGTGTGTGTGTGTGTGTGTGTGTGTGTGTGTGTGTGTGCTGTGCATGCTTAAGCGTGCCCTGTGTGTGTATATATAAATGTGTGTGCTTAGTGTGTGTAGTGTGTGTGTGTGCCCAGTGTGTGAGTCACAACTTGAGTTCTTTTCCACTCGGTACAGTCTGTACAAGCACAATAGTGTTCCCTGTTTGTCTCTCTGGCTGACTAGCTGACTAGGAGACTCGAGACAATACTACGTCCCAAATGGCACCCAATTCCCTTTATAGTGCACTACTTTTGACCAGGGCCCACAGAGAAATGTGCCATTTGGGACGTACCCATTGTCTGCACCAGATGCTCAGCTGGAAAGAAGCACAATTAAAGATTAAATGCATAAAACATCTCGTACATTTTTGATAAAGTGTGCACATCACGGGATAAAGGCGCTTTGGTAATACGAACATTTTGAGCTTTTCTGTAGATTTCTGATGGTAGAGATGACATGGTGACAATTTTACAATTCAAACATTATGAAGGAATACAATGAATATAGGAATGCAACAGATCAGCCTGGATCACAACCATGGCCTTTTAATGTTTAATCTTAACTAATCAAAAGGGGACCATGGCGCTCTCTCAGAAGCTTGGCTGGTGCGTAAAACCTGTGAATTCAGACATAAAACATGTTGCATAAACCCTACATAATGCCCTCTACCACTTCATCATTTGATTTGAATAAATATCTTTGCCTAAATATAAAATACTTGAAACGGCAATATGATTACAAAAATATGTTCTCCTTTTTCTGCTGATATGCCAGTATTGTCTTGGTCAAACCCAAGGCTCAGCAGTATTTTTTATTTTTCCTTTCCTGGCACATGAACATCTCATCTAGCTAACTGGGTTAACTAGAGGTTTTGATTTGTCCTATAATCACAGTGTTCTGGAGCGCTGCACTTTGAAATGATGGTACAAAAGCACACACGCATTCACACATATACACACACTATATATACAAACGTATATGGGCACCCCTTCAAATGAGTGGATTTGGCTATTTCAGCAACACCCGTTGCTGACAGGTGTATAAAATCGAGCACACAGCCATTCAATCTACATGGACAAACATTGGCAGTAGAATGGCCTTACTGAAGAGCTCAGTACCTTTCAACGTGGCACCATCGTAGGATGCTACCTTTCCAACAAGTCAGTTCGTCAAATATCTGCCTTGCTCGAGCTGCGCCTGTCAACTGTACGTGCTGTTATTGTGACGTGGAAATGTCTCAGCCGTGAAGTGGTAGGCCACACAAGTTCACAGTGACTTTAGATCCCACACACACAGTATATACGAGGAAAAATAAACAATACATTCGAATGTGAAGATTCTAGTAAGCTTGGGCAGTATAACGTATATAACGTGTACCAGGCTATTTGGAAAAAGCTATGGGATGCTTTTTCAATGCCATCGATACCATCAAATCTTTTTATTTGAAGTTTTTTTCAATAAATGTGAATATTTGTAGCTACTTTTTAAGTTAATACCTGCAGTCAATTTGCAATACTTTAGGAGATTAAGTAAATTGCATTCTTCATTTCACCTGTCACTTCATTTTACATGATGAAGCTTACCGTAGTTCCCCAGAACAGTTGAGCCAGTCACATGCTTCTTTGTAAATAGCGCAACATGAGAAAGCGAAAGCTGGTGTTTCCATAGCGTTCCATATCTATCGGCCGAGTCTCTATTGTGAAGCGCACATGAAGTTATGAAGTTACACTTTTACTACTAAATGTTTTTCATCAGATATCTTAAAATGTCTTTCTGCCAGAAGTCAAAGACCTCTGGATGAGTCTGTGCAGCTGCCATTTCCCCCCTGTGCTTCCTACTAGCGTTTCCCTCCCCGTTCTTCTCCCCTCTGCTCTGTGTACACATGCTGATCTCCCTTCAGAAAATCATGCATCTCAACTTTGTTCATTTGCACAATGTCTCTCATTCCCTTTCGCTTGTAAATGTCCACACTCACTGAAAATGACATTCGGTAGCTACTAGTTATGCTTGTTTAACTTTTTGAGCTGGATTTCCCTGTCTTTGCAATTAGTTTGTTTGTTTTAGTTCATGTTTGTTAGCAATTTAACTAACAGCGTCTGTGTAATTTCACTATTAATTTGTGCTAATTTGTTCACATTCTGGTAGTAGATGCCCAATGGGCTTTTCTTGCATTTTCAGTGCCCCCTTGTGTGCTATGCCGGTAATACCGTAATTCCCAGGATGAAATAATTGGGACTCGTTTCAGGAAACAAGGCGTATGTGGCATGTCACTACTTCACAGGAGTGGCATTTGAACGTAAGCATTTATTTATTTATCAAAATGCCTTTTTTTTGCAGAAATTCCTTCTGGAACATACTTGTATTCCATTCAGAAATACGATTTATTTGATTTTATTACGGACATAGTTGGTTTAGCCACAGAAAAAGACAGGAACCTTTCCTCTGGCCATGATTGGCTGAGATAATGGATGGGCTGGACATGCCCGGGAGATGAGTTTGGATTGGTCTGCCATGTAGCACACTTCTGTCTATAACGTGAGCTGTTCAGTGTGCATTGACAGTCCTTTCTACCGCGCCATTTTTTAAAGATATGATGTTAGCCTTCGAGAACTGCAAAAGTTTTGCTTCTTTTCTCAACAACATTGATGCCCTGAATTAAGCAGGTGCTTTGACAGATCAGTTGAAAAAAGTTTCTGCACACGCCACTGTCAGTGTGAACCAGAGTGACTTGACACAACGCTGGCCAAACAAGATGTAGCTACAAACAAAACGGAGTTAAATGGTTCCAGTCTGCCGTGAAGCGTTCATCCATGTGTATGGGTAAGAGTCTAGCTACATTTTCAGATATAAGTTTCTAATTTTGTTAGAAAGTATTTTATTATACTGTTAGTTAGCTAGCAAATGTTAGCTTTCTGGCTCGCTAGCTATGATCTGTGTAGTAATATTATTTGAGTCAGAAAACCATTTGCATTGCTAGTTATAGCCTAATGTTAGCTAGCAAACATTGAACCTAGTTTGTTAGCTTTAGCTACCTACAGATTTATACTACAGCTATGACAATGTTTGTATTGGTTGTGGTATGAGTTGGGATTATGCTGTTTCATTAGGGTAGCCTAGTGGTTAGAGCGTTGGGCTAGTAACCGGAAGGTTGCAAGTTCAAATCCCCGAGCTGACAAGGTACAAATCTGTTGTTCTGCCCCATGAACAGGCAGTTAACCCACTGTTCCTAGGCCATCATTGAAAATAAGAATTTCTTCTTAACTGTCTTGCCTAGTTAAATAAAGGTAAAAAATTAAAATAATAATAATAATAATTGCTGTTTCATTGTTTAGCTAGCTAGCTTCCTACATAGCTAGCTACATTAAAAAAAACTACCTTTATTTAACTAGGCAAGTCAGTTAAGAACAAATTCTTATTTACAATGATGGCCTAGGAACAGTGGGTTAACTGCCTTGTTCAGGGGAAGAAGAACAGATTTGTACCTTGTCAGCTCGGTGATTTGATCTTGCAACCTTTACAGTTACTGGCCCAATGCTCTAACCACTAGGCTACCTGCAGCCCCTACATGTCGAAACAAAAGACTCCACTTCGGCGAGATTATTACATGACTCATCAAACTAGCCAGGTATGGCCTAGGGTTGATTAAGGCCATCTATTGTATATCATGAACAGGTGTACATGTCTAGAAAATAATGACCCATCCACATAGCTACATGTGGCTGGGTGTGGTTATAACATTTCTTTCACATGACCCATACATTTAGACAAGTGTGTCAGGTAAGAGTCATCTAATAATGATCAAATATTTATAAAATATTTGTATCTGGAAACGTTCTGTTTTTGATATTGCTACTAGGCAAGTAAGTACTTCACTGTACCGTTTACACCTTCTGTATCCTGTGCATGTGACAAATACACTTTAATTTTTATTTAATGTAGCATGTGTTTACCACATGGCCTCACATGTGAATCCTTAAAGAGATGGGCGGGGCTAAAATGTAAGAGGGTGTGAACTATGCTGAATGGGTGTAGACAAAGAAGAGCTCTCCAGTAGGTGTACCAAAAAAAATTCAACATTTACATAATATGTTGAAAATGTCTCTAACTAATCACTTTCAGTTTGTGTATCATTTGTATTTTTTTGCCAAGATGTTTGTCAAACTCAAAAATATGATTTTACTGTGGATTATTACATATTAGATGTTATTTTGACTTGATGATCACTATAAAGTCTCACCGGCCTGCTTTAAAGGAAGCTCAGAGGGTAATTTTGGGACAGGGTCAAAACTCACAGCATCTTGCCAATGTCAAAGATCACCACTAACCCCTTCAGACATACTATAGATCCTGTCTCCACACAACAGCATGTTGCTATCCAAAGATATTCAAGCAAGTGCTTCTGATATACAGAACAAATATAACCCCCTAGATCCAAACACCTAAACCCATGACCTGATGGTTTAGAGACCAAATAATGGGGCTCAGGACAACTGCTTGTGGTTTAGAGCATTAGATGAACAGAGCAAACATTGGTTGCAATGTGGTATTCCCTGTAAATTTCTATACGTTCTTATAGGGATTGAAATGCTATCTTTGGGATGGAAAGCACAGAATGAGAAAACCCTAGGGTCTATTTATAGGTTTAGTTTAGGTCTTTCCAAGATGTCCACCAGCTGGCTTCTTTCCAGAGAAAGGAGGGGTTTAAAGCTCATGCACTGTAGATGCACTATGTAGATATACTGGAACGAGCATAGGTTTCACTAACACTTAGTTTGGATAGTCCATCTGTAGATGATCTACAAACTATCACTAACACTTAGTTTGGATAGACCATCTGTAGATGCTCTACAACTATGACTAACACTTAGTTTGGATAGTCCACCTGTAGATGCTCTACAACTATCACTAACACTTAGTTTGGATAGTACACCTGTAGATGCTCTACAACTATCACTAACACTTAGTTTGGATAGTCCATCTGTAGATGATCTACAAACTATCACTAACACTTAGTTTGGATAGACCATCTGTAGATGCTCTACAACTATGACTAACACTTAGTTTGGATAGACCATCTGTAGGTGCTCTACAACTATCACTAACACTTAGTTTGGATAGTACACCTGTCAATGCTCTACAACTATCACTAACACTTAGTTTGGATAGACCATCTGTAGATGCTCTACAACTATCACTAACACTTAGTTTGGATAGTCCACCTGTAGATGCTCTACAACTATCACTAACGCTTAGTTTGGATAGTCCATCTGTAGATGATCTACAAACTATCACGAACACTTAGTTTGGATAGTCCATCTGTAGATGCTCTACAACTATCACTAACACTTAGTTTGGATATACCATCTGTAGATGCTCTACAACTATCACTAACACTTAGTTTGGATAGTCCACCTGTAGATGCTCTACAACTATCACTAACACTTAGTTTGGATAGTCCACCATTAGATGCTCTACAACTATCACTAACACTTAGTTTGGATAGTCCACCTGTAGATGCTCTACAAACTATATGTAACATGTAATCTGCATGTCTGTTGACTTTCAACAAGATAGTGTGTCAGGATTTGGCCAGGGTTGTTGGCCAGGTCCTGACAGAAACACAGAGCCAAAAATGAACCCAGAGGCAGCCAGTTCCCAGGACCTTTTTGCCACGCTGTCCCACCACCAGGAGACTGTCCAACGCCACGAAGCCGCCCTGGTTCAGCAAGAGGCCTTAATGGCTAGACATTCTCATCTTCTGTCGGAGATGCTGACTTCCATAAAGCAGATATCTGATCGACTTACCCCGGCAACGGTTCCCGTCCCAGTACCTCAGGTTCACGTACCCATGGCAGTTAACCCCCTGGCTGAACCTCGTCTTCCACCTCCCCAACGGTTCTCAGGTGATCCAAGTGCTTGTAAAGGCTTTCTCACTCAATGTTCTCTCTCCTTTGAGCTGCAACCTTCGTCGTTTCCCACCGACCGGTCTAAGATCGCATATATCATTACCCTGCTGTCGGAAAAAGCCCTGGCCTGGGCTACTGCTGTGTGGGATGCCCATAGTTCCTGCTGTGCCAGCTACTCTGCCTTTGCTGAGGAATTCAAACGAGTGTTTCAAGGCCCAAGCAGTGGTTCTGACTCAGCCAAACAGCTCCTGACTCTCCATCAAGGTTGGCGCAGCGTGACGGACTATGCCATCCAGTTCCGCACGGTGGCAGCAGCGAGTGGCTGGAACAAAGAGGCGCTCACGGTGTGCTTTCTGAAAGGCCTTTCCGACACTATCCAAGATGAACTAGCCACTCGGGAACCACCGGACAATCTCAAGTCCCTGATCAAGTTGGCCTCACGCATTGACCAGCGTCTGAGAGAGAGAGAACTCAACCGTAGACCTCTAGCCCCTATCAGTCCCAGCTCCGAGTCCCCACCTTTATCATCGCTGGCTCCACCGGAACCCATGCAGATTGGACGCATCTCCCAGGCTGAGAGAGACCGCCGGATGAGGGAGCGACGCTGTCTATATTGCGGCAAACCGGGCCATTTCCGTTCCACGTGTCCCGGGCTCCAGGGAAACGCTCTGTCCCGTACAGACCGGGGGAACTGTAACGGGAAACATAACCTCCTCCCATCCGTCCAACTCCCGTCTGCTCATTCCAGTCACCCTCTCCTGGGACAACCACAAGCTTCACCTTCAAGCCTTGGTAGACTCTGGAGCCGCAGGTAACTTCATGGATGGTGTCTGGGCGAAGGAGAATGGCGTTCCCTCTGAACCTCTAAGTGACCCCATGAGGGTTACTACATTGGATGGAAGCCCTTTGGGATCTGGACTTGTCACTCATGTCACTACCTCCTTGAGACTTTCAGTTTCACAACACCAGGAATTGATGAACTTTCATTTGATCTCCTGTTCCGAGTTCCCTCTCGTCCTTGGATACCCCTGGCTTCACAGCCATAACCCTCACATCGACTGGTCTGTGGGCACTATCAAGCAGTGGGGTCCTACGTGCCAAGCTACTTGTATTTTCCAGAATTCCCCGAGTTCTACTCCCGAGTCTTTAGAATCCATCGACCTGACCCGAGTTCCCGAGTGTTACCATGACCTCAAACTGGTGTTTAGCAAACAGAGGGCCACCATGCTACCACCCCATAGATCTTACGATTGCCCCATCGACCTGTTTCCGGGCACTTGCCCCCCAGGGGTCGGATCTTTTCCCTATCTCCACCCGAACGAGCTGCTATGGATACCTACATCAAGGACTCTCTGGAAGCAGGCCTCATGCGTCCATCAACCTCCCCGGCGGGAGCAGGGTTTTTCTTTGTGGCCAAGAAAGATGGTGGATTACGTCCTTGCATCGACTACCGGGGACTCAATGACATAACCGTCCGTAACCGTTACCCGCTACCCCTTATGGCCACAGCCTTCGAGCTGCTCCAGGAAGCAGTTGTTTTCACTAAGCTTGACCTGCGGAACGCATACCATCTTGTGCGGATCAGACCTGGTGACGAGTGGAAGACCGCTTTCAACACGCCTACTGGTCACTATGAATACTTGGTGATGCCCTTCGGCCTGACCAACGCCCCAGCGGTGTTCCAAGCGCTCATAAACGATGTGCTTAGGGATATGCTTAACATATTTGTGTTCGTTTACTTGGATGACATCCTCATCTTTTCGAGCTCCCTTCAAGAACACACTAAGCATGTCAGACAAGTACTCAAACGCCTCCTGGACAGCCATCTGTACGTTAAGCCGGAAAAATGTGAATTCCATTCATCCCGAGTACAATTCCTGGGATTTGTAGTGGAACCCGGTCGAGTCCAAATGGACCCTAGGAAGGTAGGGGCGGTAGCGGATTGGCCCACCCCAAATCCGTTAAGGATGTTCAGCGTTTCCTGGGCTTCACAAACTTTTACCGCAAGTTCATCAAGAACTTCAGTTTGGTGGCAGCTCCTCTCTCAGCTTTAACCAAAGGTGGCAATGCAAGGTTTGTGTGGGGAAGAGAAGCTGAGACGGCCTTCCAAGGACTCAAGCAGCGCGTCCTCTCTGCTCCCATCCTGATACTACCGACTACGGATGAACCATTTGTGGTGGAGGTAGACGCATCAGAGGTTGGTGTTGGAGCTGTCCTGTCTCAGAGGGGTGAAGACAAGAAGCTTCATCCGTGCGCTTTCTTCTCACACCGGCTTACCCCGACTGAGAGGAACTACGATGTGGGGGATCGTGAACTCCTAGCGGTTAAGATGGCATTGAAGGAATGGAGACACTGGCTCGAGGGGGCTTCTCACCCGTTTCAAGTGCTTACGGACCACAAGAATCTGGAGTATATCCAGCAGTCGAAGCGATTGAACTCTAGACAAGCTAGATGGTCTCTTTTCTTCAATCGATTCCAGTTTATCCTCACCTATCGGCCCGGGTCGAAGAATCTCAAACCGGATGCCCTGTCCCGAGTCTACGCTCCTGCCATTCGAGATGACACGGACATGCCTGTCCTTCCTGCTGCTAAGATTGTTGCTCCGATCTCGTGGCTATTTGAGGATACCGTGAGACGTGCTCAAGCTAGCGAACCGGACCCTAAAGGAGGCCCTGCCAATCGGTTGTTTGTCCCCAAGGCAGTGAGGACTCAGGTCCTTCTGTGGGGGGCACTCCTCTCGCCTCACCTGTCATCCGGGCGTAGGTCGCACCTTGGAGTTCATCCAGCGTAAGTTCTGGTGGCCTACCATAAGAGAAGACGTTGCCACTTTCGTCAATGCCTGCCCCGTGTGCTGCCAGGGCAAATCTTCTCACCTCCGCCCTCAAGGACTCCTTCACCCTTTACCTGTTCCCCACAGACCCTGGTCCCATATCTCATTGGACTTTATTACTGGACTTCCTCCATCCCATGGCAATACTACTATCCTAGTCATAATCGACAGGTTTTCAAAGGCGGCCAGGTTCGTCCCTCTGACTAAGTTACCTTCTGCCAAGGAAACGGCTGAGTTGGTAATTAATCATGTGTTCCGAGTCTTCGGCATTCCTCAAGATGTGGTTTCTGACAGAGGTCCCCAGTTCGCCTCAAGGTTTTGGAAGGCCTTCTGCCAACTCATGGGGGCTTCTGCCAGTCTATCTTCAGGGTACCATCCGGAGTCCAACGGCCAAACAGAGAGGATGAATCAAGAGCTGGAAACCACCCTCCGATGTATGACTCGTGACAACCCGTCCACATGGTCATCCTTTATTGTTTGGGCCGAATACGCGCACAACACCTTGCGCTCCTCCTCCACTGGTATGTCCCCGCACGAGTGTCAGTTTGGCTATGCTCCTCCATTGTTCCCGGACCAGGAGGCAGAAGTCAGAGTGCCTTCAGCCTTGAGGTTCGTCAGACGCTGTCGGCTTATGTGGAGGAAGACCCGTCTTAATCTGATGCGTTCCTCACAGAGGTATCAACAACAAGCCAACAGACGTCGCCGTCCCGGGCCTACCCTGCGCCCCGGCCAGAGAGTCTGGCTTTCCACAAGAGACTTACCTCTACGGGTGGAGTCTCGCAAGCTGTCCCAAAAATACATCGGTCCCTTCAAGGTTGCCAGGAGAGTTAACCCAGTTTCTTATCGCCTACACTTACCCAGATCCCTTAAGATTAATCCCACATTTCATGTGTCATTGTTAAAACCTGTTGTTTTTTCCCCTTGTCCCGGCAGACAGACCTCCCCCTCCGCCTTGTGTCATTGGAGGCCAGCCGGCTTATACCGTCCACCGGATACTGGATTCCCGCCGGGTGCAGCGGTCCTGGCAGTATCTGGTGGACTGGGAAGGCTACGGTCCTGAGGAGCGCTCCTGGGTTCCTGCCAAAGACATCCTGGACCCTGACCTCATTCGTCAGTTCAGGGTCCTCCACCCTGAGAGAGCTGGTAGGAACGTCAGGAGCCGTTCCTAGGGGGGGGATTCTGTCAGGATTTGGCCAGGGTTGTTCTGGGTTTTGGTCAGTAGATGTCCCCATTGTGCTTTTTGTCCCTATGTTTTTCCTTTGATCCCCATTATTATTTGCACCTGTGTCTCGTTTCCCCTGATTGTATTTAAACCCTTTGTTTCCCTCAGTTCTGTGCTCTGTGTTTGTATGTTAGCACCCTGCCCTAGTGTTCTGTGTGCTCTTGTCGATTCCGGGTGAAGTTCTTGTGGTATTCTGTTTTTTGTTTTTGTTTATTTTTGGTGAGTTTCTTTTGAGGTCTTTTTGTGTTTTTCCTACCACCTTTTGGATTTGCCATTTTTTGTATTTTAGGATTTTTTTCTTTATTAAATACACCGTCTTAAGTACTGCTGTGTCTGCCTCATCTTCTGGGTTCTGCTGACTATTCGTGGCTCAGTTGGTTAAGTGACTGTTTCTCACTCCGGAGACCCAGGTTCGAAACCGGGTCCTGACATAGTGTCTGTAGTCCATCTACAGATGTTCTGCAAAATATCTGCAGACTATCCGCAGCATTTCGACACTACATCTTATCATTTTCAACATGGAAAGAAAGTTTATAGGCCATGCCGTTGAAATGTTACTGCTAGTTTGTAGAGAATCTACAGATGGACTATCCATTTAATGTAGGACGCAATGCCAAAATCCATAGTTTTTTTTAAAGATTCCATTTTGCTCCAAGAGCAGCTGATTATCTTTCGAAAACCAATTATCCGCTGCCCCCACTTAACCAAGAAGGAATAGAATATCCGTGTGTGCAATCAAAATGGGATGAGTAGGGATTAATTTGACTGAATAGACAGGACTCTTTCTTCATACTGGGTTGACGGCACAATTTAATATGGAGAGGTCTTATATTATCTAGTATCATGAAACTGATGAGA
Source organism: Oncorhynchus masou masou (assembly GCF_036934945.1). NCBI lineage: Eukaryota > Metazoa > Chordata > Actinopteri > Salmoniformes > Salmonidae > Oncorhynchus > Oncorhynchus masou. The sequence continues at coordinate 29,643,415 of NC_088224.1, read as the reverse complement.
TGAGTAGTATTCACCAGCTCCTTGGCCTTGGCCTTGATTGTGTGGCAGACATCTGATGAAGCCTGTTGGAATCTTTATTCCACATCCTCCCTAACTGCTCTCCTCTGGGACAAGCTCACGCCACTGTCGGATGTGTGTGTGAGTGTGTGTGTGTGTGTGAGTGTGTGTCTGGCTGACTGAGTTGATTCGTGTTCATACAGTCACGGAGGGCTCCTGCCAAAGATTGGACAAATTAGAACTGCATGGATTTTGTCTCTGTGAAGCTGCTGGGTCATGGCTCTGCATGTGGTAAAACTGTTTAATGAGACGAGAGATGATTCTATCTCGTGTTCGCCGAAGCCAATGGAAATTATAATGCTCTATTATATACAAGATGAAGCACAGGCCCATCTTTTTGGGTTCTTAACCCTTAACTATATTGTTGTCATGAAGAGCCAAGACCAAAAGCATTGTTCCAATAGATACAGGTATTAAACTACTTTACTACAGTAAATACAATCTATGTATCAAAGAAGGAGCCTTTTCCGTGCACTGCCAAGTAGGAATATTCCCTGACCGGTTAAAGTAGTTCAATTTGATAGAATCAGCATATACTGTATATTTCTGTATCCTTCCATACAGAACAGAGTTTTCTTCACCCCCATAATTGTTCTTAGGCTGCAGCAGACTTTCATAACCAAGAGAGGAGGGGAGGGGGAACAGGGGATCCAATATGAGGTAGATCGAATACCTTTTTTCCCAGAGAGGGACTGGAGCTCAGCATTCCTGGCATTGCCACTGGCCATCAAACAATCCTGACTTTATCCTGTGTGTGTGTTTGTGTGTGAGAGATAGTGTGTGTGTCCTAACTCAATCCTATGTGTGCTAGGCGGGAACCAGCTGGCTGAATGGGCTTAGTGTCTGGGCCTCCAGGTCCCAGTTTGCCCAACGAGGGCCAGCAGCCAATGGACCAGTGCACTCAGAGCCCTGGCCGGACCAGACTCAGACCCCTGCTGCTAACCCAAACACTGGGGGCCCTCCCAAATGGAACACTATTCTCTATATAGTGCACTACTTTTGATGGACCCTGATCAAAAGTAGTGCACTACATAGTGAATAGGGTGCCATATCGACTGACCAATGCTGCAAACACACTCCAGAAAATAAACAGGGCCCAGAGAAGAGCAAATATTTGATACATTGGAGAAAGACGGAGAAGATGAACGTGCTTAGAGGAGAGAGGGAGGAGAAGGAGGAGAGGGAGATGCCATGGAGGATGGGAGATCAAAGCTAACTCCAGATTATTTTTCCTCCTCTAAATAGAATCATTCTGAAGGCTCCTGTAGGGTGATATCATGTTAATGATTACCAGGAGGATGAGAATGGTTCAGGAACTTGACTTTTAGAGAGAGATAGAAAGAGAGAGAGAAAGAGAGGGGTGTATGTTATAGCAGCAGACTCGTCACGTCCTCTTCCTACCTCCCCTCCTCCTCACCCTCCCTCACCTCCTATTCCTCCCTCCCCTCCTCCTCACCCTCCCTCACCCCCTATTCCTCCCTCCCCTCCTCTTCACTCTCCCTCACCTCCTATTCCTCCCTCCCCTCCTCCTCACCCTCCTTCACCTCTTCCTACCTCCTCTCCCCTCCTCCTCACACTCCCTCACCTCCTATTCCTCCTTCCGCTCCTCCTCACCCTCCCTCACCCTCCCTCACCCCCTATTCCTCCCTCCCTCCCTCCCCTCCTCCTCACCCTCTCTCACCTCCTCTTCCTACCTCCCCTCCTCCCCATCTCCCTCACCTCCTCTTCTCCCCTCCATCTCACCCTCCCTCACCTCATATTCCTCCCTCCCCTCCTCCTCACCTTCCTCCCCTCCTCTTCCTACCTCTTCTCCCCTCCATCTTACCCTCCCTCACCTCCGATTCCTACCTCACCTCCTCTTCCTACCTCCTCTCCTCCTCACCCTCCCCCACCCTTCCACTGGAATGTCTGCTCTGATATGGCAGTACAGCCTGTCTGTCTGCAGATCCTTTGTACAATAACTCCTCACTCCTCTCAAACAGATTATTACAGACAGCTACTGCTGCTGCGTATTGCTTCACACCCAGGGAAGAAGCACTACTCTGGAATTCAAACGGGTAACAAAAGAATGCTTGACAAATGCTAATGCAATCACTCAGCTGTAAAGACAGTGTGTGTGTGTGTGTGTGTGTGTGTGTGTGTGTGTGTGTGTGTGTGTGTCAGAGATAAATGTAAGGAATTTAGAAGGGAAGCACCTTTTTTTCTTCAGCCGAATGTTTCTTTGCCCCCCAGTCACTAGCACCCGTGCCCTCAGACTGCACACTCAGAGCATACTCCTCTCCTCTCCATGTTGGAGAATGGCTGAATGTCATTTCCCCCTGAAACCAAGCCAGGCTGAAACCTCTGCCATGTGGCCACAAGATCTCTACTTCTCCACCCCAGCCATCACACAGTCCAGGGAGATCCTATCATCCTAGAAGAGAAATGAGCAACATTGTGCTGGTGTAGGGGAGAGTAGGTAGCCAAAGGGGTATGTTGAGCCAAAATGGTAAATTGAGCAACCCTTGTTTCTAGGAAATCATACACACAATTAATTATTGGGGTCTCTATAGCTTCAACATGAGGTCCTAAACCAAACATGAAAGCGCATCCTTGTAGCTGTGTGCGTGGTCGTAACTACATATGAAGACAAAAACAATTACAGGGGTGTAACGTTACAATTGTATAGCTAATGTGCTATGAGTTTGTAGATCGACTGAGGTGAGTGAACCTACAGCAGCCAAGGTGATAATGGTTGGTGTAATTTTTGCTTGCTTTTGTTGTTATCCAAATAGCATTTTAACTTAGGGCTCGGGTCCTGTTTCTCAATTTCCTTCTGACTGACGTGCCCAAAGTTAATTGCCTGTTACTCAGGCCCTGAAGCCAGGATATGCATATAATTGGTACCATTGGGAAAGAAACACTTTGAAGTTTGTAGAAATGTTAAAATAATGTAGGAGCCTATAACACAATAAATATGGTAGGAGAAAATCCCAAGAAAAACCAACCAGAATCTTTTGTTTTGAGAGACCATGCTCTTCCAATGGCAAGTATGAAGACATACTTAATTCTAGCTCCCAGGATGAAATTCCCATGGCTTCCACTGGGTGTCAGCAGTCTATGGTCAAGGTTTCAGGCTTGTAACTTCCAAAATGAATAAGAAATATGAGTTTTATTAGAAGGACACAGTCTTGGAAATTTGTGTTTGGGCATGCGATGAAGACAAGTCACACCTGCACATTTTTTTCTTCCAACATACCTCTTTCCTTAAGAAATATTATAGTTTGATTACATTTTAGGGTATCTGAGGAGTCAATAGAAACGTATTTTGACTTGTTGAAACAAAGTTTTTTCGGATCCCTTTCTCTGCATGTTGAACAAGTGGATTACTCAAATTGATGACGCCAACTAAACAGACTTTTTGGGATATAAAGAAGGATTTTATCTAACAAAACTACACTACATGTTATAGCTGGGACCCTTTGGATGACAAATCAGAGGAAGATTTTCAAAATTAAGTGAATATTTAATCACTATTTGTGAATATATGAAACCTGTGCCGGTGGGAAGATATTTTGATGTGTGGCGCCGTCCTCAAACAATCGCAAAGCATTCTTTCTCTGTAATGACAACTGTAAATTGGACAGTGCAGCTAGATTAACAAGAATTTAAGCTTTCAACTGATATAAGACTGTTGTATGTACCTAAATGATTAATATCCATAATTTTTATGATTATTTATTTAAATTGTGCGCCCTCCAGTTTCACCGGAAGTTGTCCTGCTAGCGGGACGCCTTGCCCAAATTAAAACATTTTTATTGTATAGAAATGTAGTAAATGAGCTTCAACCTCCCCAGTTATTGTGACAAAACGATCAAAGTTTTTTTTTAAATGCGATGGAAACACATTGAACTTTAGATTTTTAACAAGGAAAACGAGGAAAAGGCATATTTTCTTTATGTGGATTTTAGAATATTTCACCAATTGCATGGAAACCTAGCTATGGTTTTAAAAGTATTGTTAATATTTCATTCAGTACAGACGTTTGGGGTAAGTTGTGCCAAGAGACCACTTTTTTGAACAAGTTATGTTTTCAAAACTGTATGTTTTGTTTACATGAATTCTGAGTATTTCAAGGGATATACAACATCCTGAAGTATATGTGGATATCTTTGTTAGAAATAATACTATATTTCCCATAGTGTTGCTAAATGTAAAACATTATTCAACATACACCACTCTCCCTTACTGGTAGACTGCTGTAGGGGGTATGAACGCAACAATAATACACTTGTGTGATGACATTGGAAACCGATTTGTTTTTTCCAAAATGATTTAGTCAAGTAATCCAGGATTAATTCCAGGCCATTTAGGTCAAGTTTGGTAATGTTTCCAAACTGGTAAGTAGGATATGAGATGTTCGATCAGCTCTAACTTGGCCAATCAAGGACATTCAGAGCCCCGAAGCCACTCCTGCTGGTCTTGGCTGTGGGTCATTGTGAAACTTCACCCCAGTCTGAGGTCCTGAGTGCTCTGGAGCAGGTTTTCATTAAGGATCTCTCTGTGATTTGCTCTGTTCATCTTTGCCTCGATCCTGATGAGTCTCCCAGTCCCTCCCGCGGAAAAACATCCCTACAGCATGATGCTGCCACCACCATGCTTCACCATAGGGATGGTGCCAGGTTTCCTGACATGACACTTGCCATTCTGTCAGGGTTTCACCTGTCACCAGACGGTGGCAGAGACCGTCCTAGAGACATTAATGACACTCAGGTGTGTTCTATTTACTCATTATGATTTCCCTGTTAAAAGTGCGGTGTTTTCTGTTGTCCTTTGCAGAAGCTTGAATTATGTGCCGTGTGCGTTGGTCTCCTGAGTGAGATTTCGAGACTTAATGTTTGTTGTTTTCCCAGTGTTACTGTGATCCTTCCGTTACCGTTTCTCAGTAAAGTATTATGTTTATCCTTAACCGCTGAATCCTGATTCCTGATTCCTCTGGTCTCTTCTCTGGGGTGTCCTCGGATGGGGCCACAGTGTCTCCTGACCCCTCCTGTCTCAGCCTCCAGTATTTATGCTGCAGTAGTTTATGTGTCGGGGGGCTAGGGTCAGTTTGTCATATCTGGAGTACTTCTCCTATCCTTTTCGGTGTCCTGTGTGAATCTAAGTGTGCGTTCTCTAATTCTCTCCTTCTCTCTTTCTTTCTCTCTCTCTGAGGACCTGAGCCCTAGGACCATGCCCCAGGACTACCTGACATGATGACTCCTTGCTGTCCCCAGTCTACCTGGCCGTGCTGCTGCTCCAGTTTCAACTGACCTGAGCCATAGGACCATGCCCCAGGACTACCTGACATGATGACTCCTTGCTGTCCCCAGTCCACCTGAATGTGCTGCTGCTCCAGTTTCAACTGTTCTGCCTTATTATTATTCAACCATGCTGGTCGTTTATGACCATTTGAACATATTGACCATGTTCTGTTATAATCTCCACCCGACACAGCCAGAAGAGGACTGGCCACCCCACATAGCCTGGTTCCTCTCTAGGTTTCTTCCTAGGTTTTGGCCTTTCTGGGGAGTTTTTCCTAGCCACCGTGCTTCTACACCTGCATTGCTTGCTGTTTGGGGTTTTAGGCTGGGTTTCTGTACAGCACTTTGAGATATCAGCTGATGTACGAAGGGCTATATAAATGAATTTGATTTGATTTTGATTTGATTCTCTGTAACAAGGTTCAACCTCACCATGTCTCACACTCAGGCCAAATAGTTCAAACTTTGTTTCATCACACCAGAAAATCTTGTTTCTCATGGTCTGAGAGTCTTTAGGCACTCCAAGAGGGCTGTCATGTGACTTTTACTGAGGAGTGGCTTCTGTCTGGCCACTGTAACATAAAGGCCTGATCGGTGGAGTGATTGGCTGTCCTTCTGGAAGGTTCTCTCATCTCCACATAGGAACTCTAGGGCTCTGTCAGAGTGACCATTGGGTTCTTGGGTCACCTCACTGTCCAAGGCCCTTCTCCCTCGATTGCCCAGTTTGGCCGGGTGGCCAGCTCCAGGAAGAGTCTTGGTGTTTCCAAACTTCTTCCATTTAAGAATTATGGAGGCCACTCTGTTCTTGGGGATCTTCAATGCTGCAGAAATGTTTGGTGCCCTTCCCCAGATCTGTGCCTCAACACAATCTTGTCTCGGAGCTGTATGGACAATTCCTTCGACCTCATGACTTGGTTTTTGCTCTGACGTGCACTGTCAACTGTGTGCCTTCCCAAATCATGTCCAATCAATTGATTTCACCACAGGTGAATCAAGTTGTAGAAACATCTCATGGAAACAGGATGCACCTGAGATCAATTTTGAGACTCATAGCAAAGGGTCTGAATACTTATTTAATTAAGGTATTTCTGAATATATCTTTAATACATTTGCAAACATTTCTAAAAACCTGTTTTCACTTTGTAATTATGTGGTAGATTGCTGTGTGTTTTAATCCATCTTAGAAGAATGGCTGTAACGTTACAAAATGTGGAAAAAGGGAAGCGGTCTGAATATTTTCCGAATGCACTGTATCACCCAAAAGACAACATTTTTCATTTCCAACCACCTGTAACTATGTAAAGTAGAGGGTGAAAACCTTTTATACCAAAATGTGGAAAGTTATGCTTAACATTAGTTCTCCCAAATATGTTCCATATATATTTAGTTGACTTACTGACCTATGGTCTTCTTGGAACAAAGAGGTATGTTCCTTACCGTCAACCCTGCCCAGCCCCGGGCCAGCCTGTCCAGCTCTCACATTGTGGCTTCCAGATGTGGGATAGTTTGTTCACGCCTCAACGCAGCCCTCCAGCAGATGTGCAGATGACTGTGGAGGATTTATTCAGAGGTATAGGATAGATATTATTTCTACTGTGTACGATAGGGCAGGGCAGGCGAGGGGAGGGAGATGTATAAGATAGGCCTCCTGGAATAAGGGCCTGCAAGGAGGGCAGGGGAGGGAGAAGTCATATCCTATATGTTATGCTATTAGATAATTATGTTACATAACACAGCCTGTTTAATTTGTCAAGCAGGGGATGACCAGGTGGAGGAGGAATGATGAAGTTTGCAATCAATCAATTATGATATGCTTTAGGTGAAAGTTTTACGGGTGCAGATTCTTCAAGTGCTTCAGTTGAAGTCAGAAGTTTACATACACCTGAGCCAAATACATTTAAATTCAGTTTTTGACAATTCTTGATATTTAATCCTAGTAAAAATTCAGTTTTTAGGTCAGTTAGGATAACCACTTTATTTTAAGAATGTGAAATGTCAGAATAGTAGATTATTTTTATCAGATCGTATTTCTTCCATCACATTCCCAGTGGGTCAGAAGTTTACATACACTCAATGAATATTTGGTAGCGTTGCCTTTAAATTGTTTAACTTGGGTCAAACGTTTCAGGTAGTCTTCCACAAGTTTCCCACAATAAGTTGGGTGGATTTTGTCCCATTCCTCCTGACAGAGCTGGTGTAACTGAGTCAGGTTTCTAGAACTCCTTGCTCCACACGCTTTTTCAGTTCTGCCCACACATTTCCTATAGGATTGAGGTCAGGGCTTTGTGATGGCCACTCCAATACCTTGACTTTGTTGTCCTTAAGCCATTTTGCCACAACTTTGGAAGTATGCTTGGGGTCATTGTCCATTTGGAAGACCCATTTGCGACCAAGCTTTAACTTCCTGACTGATGTCTTAAGATGTTGCTTCAATATATCCACATAATGTTCCTGCCTCATGATGCAATCAATTTTGTGAAGTACACCAGTCCCTCCTGCAGCAAAGCACCCCCACAACATGATGCTGCCACCCCCGTGCTTCACGGTTGGGATGGTGTTCTTTGGATTGCAAGCCTCCCCCTTTTTCCTCTAAACATAACGATGGTCATTTTTGCCAAACACTAAAATTGTGATACAGTGAAATATAAGTGAAATAATCTGTCTGTAAACAAATTACTTGTGTCATGCACAAATTAGATGTCCAAACCGACTTGCCAAAACTCTAGTTTGTTAACAAGACATTTGTGGAAGGATTGAAAAAGGATTTTTAGTTACTCCAACCTAAGTGTATGTAAACTTCTGACTTCAACTGTACATTCACACCTCATGTAGTAGGTGATTAAACATCTGCTCCTTTTATAATTTACCTGTAGTGATAAAGCATAAATGGAAGCCAAGCCACCCTAAGCGCTCCCTTGAGCTATAAGACATTCTGTTTGCCAGCCAGCCAGCAGTCTGGCTCCATAAGGCTAAACCGATCCATATGCACAGCAGGCCTAGAGTAAGGAACTCCACATGCCCAGGCAGATCCACAGTATCAGGGCAGTGTGTGTGCGCGCACGCGCTCTGCCAGGGGTGGTGGAGTATCTTGCCCTGTTGAGAGGGAATAGCCTGTTAACAGTCGGTGGCGCCATTCACTACAGTGGACATTAATATTGATGAGGACGGGGTTTCAGGGGGGACAAACAGTGCCACCTTTCAGAAGGCCAGTGTTTACTGTGGCTGACAGGAAGCAGGCTGGATGGGGCAGAGACCCCTCTCCTTGTGGACTGCTCGTCTAACCCCCCTCACCTTCCCCCTCGCCTATCCCGTCTCAAAACTAAATGAAAGCAAGCTGGTGTTTGGGCCCAAGCAGATGTTCTTCAATGGTTGTTGTAATAACATTAGTTTTAGCCTTTTGATGCTGTGATGACATCACATGGTAATAGTGCTATTTGTGTGTCACGTGCCTGTTTATCTGTGTGTGCGTATGAGTGTTTCACCCCCAACTCTCACCAGCCAATATAAAAATACCTTTTGTCCATTTCAAGACATTTACATTTACAGTGGACATTTCTAAAATTGTCTGTGGATAAATCCAAAATGGAACTCTATTCCCTACATAATGCACTTATTTTGACCAGAGCCCATAGTACTCTGGTCAAAAGTAGTGCACTATGTTGGGAATAGGGTGCCATTTTGGACGTTGTCTGACACACTTCGAATGTGCTTCGTTCTTTGTTTACAGACTCCACCCTGTCGTATGGTCTGGTTGTCTCTCTTAAGAACTGTGTTCATTATTTTTCAGTCTGGGAATGTTTCAACAGGATAAGATTCAGGGAACATTCCATTTCCACCCATATTGGTCATGAGAACACAGAGAAGGGCTCTGTGGAGTATCTATGATGCCAGTCATAATATGCAGGTTAGCTAACGTCTCCCCCGAAGAGCAAAATATGGATAAACCGGTGGTACAGCATGTTCAGCCAAGGACATGGTGAAGAAGGTCAGAGGTTGAAAAAGTTCTCTCTGGGAAATGTCTAATGACTGCACACACATTGGGCCCAATAGGTTATTTGAATGAAAGAGAGTTTAACTAGAGTGGTGACAAACTTGACTCCTTCATAGTGTGGTCACAGCGAACCATATGTTGGCTAAGTAAGGATTTCATCCAATTTAAGGAGGCAACCTAACCTGGTCCCAGATCTGTTTGTACTGTCTGCCAACACCTATGCTTGCGTGTTAGCTATATAGCACAGTGACGTGTATTCATGGATGCCAAGGGAAGACATGCTTCCCCCAAAAATGGACCAAGAAAAAAAACATACATTATTTTGTATCTTTCATCTCTGTGTTCCATACATTTCCTTCAGTTTGCAAGAAGCTGAATGTATCTCACTTATGTGTAACCCATCTATGTGATGCTGTCTGGTCAAAAGAACAGTGACATTGTTGCCAGCCGTAGCATTGAATGCAATGGAAGCCAGCGAGCATTTGGCCTGCCATGATAGTGTCAAGGGAAGTTTGTATTTGGTTTTACATTAATCCCATCACATCAAAAGTCAAACATCATTGACAGAAAATAGTTGAATTGTTGCATCTCGTTGTGTCGTTGTGTTGTTGTCCTCCGGTGGCGAGTGTCATGACGTTGGTCTGTTGGGAGAGGTTTATGACCCCCATAAATATCTTTCCCCTTTTCGCTCTCTCTACTTTATAGAGTTGACTCTTGTAAAGCCTTTGTAAAATAGAGAGTCTGGTAACATCAAAAGGTTGGAAACGGAACCATATTTCGATAGTCCAACCAATTGAAAATATGTGTTGGTACTTAATGAATATGATCTCAGATCAGTTGTTGTCTGAGACATTACTACTAATGACAGGATGCCATAAACTGAATCTTGGTTCAGTTTGAATCAGATTCACATGGAATTGTTGTGTTATTTAAATTTTTAAAAATGAAACTATTTGTGAACAGATGAAATGTAATTTTAGCTTCTTAAAACCTCTTAGAGATCGGGCTACTTTTTTCAACATTCTGTTAAAAATCGTGCAACATTTCAACGTCCTGCTACTCATGCCAGGAATATAGTATATGCATATGATTAGTATGTGTGCATAGAACACACTCTGACGTTTCTAGAACTGGTTCAATGGTGTCTGTGACTATCACAGAACGAGTTCCGTGGCCAAAATCGCCAGAAAACCTGGTCACTAAATCGACGGAGAAAAAATCAATCCGCCAGTGTATGTATTGTCTATTGGAAGGAAAAATACTTAAGGGTGAGAATACAGTTCCTATAGCTTCCACACGATGTCGCCAGTGTTGTGATTTCGATTCAACTAAATCGTTGGTCATCTGAGTAATAGCCACATCCGGTTGTCAAGTCCACAGCTGTAAACAATGGAACCTGAAAAGTTAGTTATGTTTCCCAAACTCGTGCTTATTGAATACAGATCGCTCCGTGATCAATTTGATCGTTTATTAACGTTTAGTAATACCTAAAGTTGGATTACAGAAGTAGTTTGAAGTGTTTTGTCAAAGTTTATAGGCAACTTTTTTCATTTAAAAAAATAACATCGCATTTAAAAAATGTGTTTTTACTGGATCTGACGGTGTTCATAAATTGACATTTTGGGTACACAAGGACCGATTTAATCGAAAAAAAGAGACCCAATTGTGATGTTTATGGGACATATAGGAGTGCCAACAAAGAATCTCGTCAAAGGTAATGAATGTTTTATATTTTATTTCTGCGTTTTGTGTAGCGCCGTCTACACTAATTCCTTTGTTTACGTCCCTTCTGGTATTTCGGCGTGTTGCCTGCTATCAGATAATAGCTACTCATGCTTTCGCCGAAAAGCATTTTACAAATCTGACTCATTGGCTTGATTCACATTACATTTTTACATTTAAGTCATTTAGCAGACACTCTTATCCAGAGCGACTTACAAATTCACAACGAGTGTAGCATGAATTGACTACCCTGCATGTGAATTTTAATGAACGTTTGAGTTTTAACGAGTGCTATTAGCGTTTGGGGTAGCGCATTTGCATTTATTGTTGGCAGGGGGTGCGGTTGCGTCCCGGGTGGGCCAGAGAGGTTAAATGAGAGCACGGTTTGGTATAAAGAAACTCTGCTCACCCAGAGGCCCCGCCCAAGTGAACAGACATTGGTTGTAAACTATGAAACACGCCCTTCTCTTCACCCCGATATAAGCCCGTTGACGAAAATCCAACTTTCTGTTCCAAGGTTGTGAGGACTTGCGGTCCCCACGGTGAAAGGACAAAGATCTAATACAAAACTAAGCCAGCATCGGCGTGAGCTCTGGTTGAACGACAAGAACCTAACGAAATTAGCATCGAATTTCAATGTGAAGATGATCAACACGCTGAAAGGTTGAATTTCGACTATACCAGCCAGATTATAGCATGAGCTTGAAGTATGGCAACTTGATATGAACTTTGAACTCTTATTCACTAAAGAAGTGATATCTCCTAGCCGTTGTGTTAGGAACAGCAGTTGTAAACGTGGGCTAGGAGAGGACGGACAGAGTATCCATTCTACCACGCTCCAGTTCACCACTAGACATTCTTCAGAGGACAAGAGATCCATGCTGGACAACCCGGCCTTCTATCTACGACCAATCTACAGAAGCACAGCTCAGAGTAAATATTTATTGAATTTTCCTTTTTCAAATGGGTGGTAATTTAGAATGCATAAGATACTGTATTTACGATAGCATAGCTGCCTACGGCCCGATAGACGCAAAATATATTTGTTCCTCAGTCTTCCCGCTCTTTTATTCAAAAGCCAACCCCCTTTCTTTGTGTTACCAGCCGTCATATCTGTTCCGTCCGCTAGGGACGTTTTCCTTGATGACATAATTTGTAATCAATGTATGATCCATTCTGTGTAGATGTAATTCTGTGTGATTATTTAGGTATTTAGTGAATAAATAATTAAACCAAATTTTGTATTGCTAATTCAACTTGTTAGCCAAGAATAATTTACACCTTTCAGATGAGACTGAAATAAGGTGATGATTAATATAGACTGCTATTGAGGTAAGAGATTACCAGGTCTTTAAGAGTTTATTCGGAAGATAACAGCTCTATAAACATCCTTTCGTGGATCCCCGGCATTCTAGTTAATTACATTTACATGATTAGCTTAGTCGGGTAATATTAATTACAGAGAAATTATTTTATAGAATAGCATGTCATATCACTTAAACCAGCATATCCAAAGAAGCAACATTAGCTAGCGATTTCCTAAATTAACAATGAATGGAGATAGGGATTTGGACTTGTGGTTTTACTTACTTCTCCATTCTGGCCAATGATTATAATGGTTTTGCCCATGAAAGGAAGTTAAGGCTAAGGCTAGCGAGAAAGCATTTTAGTCAGGTGGCCTAGGACAGACTGAAAGCGTGTATTGTATGACAGATTCATAGATTGTTTAAGCAACATGAAAGAGCAGGATGGCAAGTAGGGTAAGTCAACATGTTTTTTCTACTTGCACACACAAACACATGCACACAAATCAGTAACATGGACAGCCACATCATATTTAGTTGACGTTGATAGGACTAAATTGTTTTTGGTATCTTTTAGTTGTCACTGTACTAGACTAAGCAGAGGTGATTTGATGATGTTGAAATGTTGAAGTGTAAATGGTGCTGGAATAGTGGAGGCAGCTCCTATTTTCTCTGTGACTTGGGGTAACTTTCTGTGGTTATAAATCAATATTTGTTGACTAGTCTAAAAATGTTGGAAACATTAACTTGCTTGACCACACCTGCAATATGTTTTGTGAACTTCACCGGACAGAGGTTGCTCTCTGTGATTAAACAAAGGTGGTTGAATTTATTCTGCCACAGTGTCTTCTTACTGTCTCGGCCTTTGACCTATATATCACGGTGTCAAGGCATATGAACTAACAGGTTATAGAGCAAACAACACAATTATCACCACATGTAGATTTTAATATGTATTTTTCCCCCTGATTTGGCTTCCCCACACACCGCTACTGATACAGCACAAACAGATCTGGGACCAGTCTTAGCAGTGCCTCTCAAGGCAACCAATAAACACCATCAACAAGGCAGCAGCCACTATGAATGCCCCAGTGTCTACAAATAGAAGTTCTGCTCTGCAGCTCCTGTAATCTGCCTGCATGATGATGGAGCATCACCATGTTTGCATCCCAAATGGCAACCTATGCCCTATGGGCCATGGTCAAAAGTAGTGCACTTAAATAGAGAATATGGTGCCATTTGGGATCCAGGCCATGCAGTGTAAATAACAGAGTTTATAGGAGAACCTCCAGCACCACTTCCTCCATTCTACACCATAAAGATTGAAATAACTATCAATCTGCTTGCACCCATTATTTCACTGCATCTTGAATTAGGGTATTTATTTGGTTTGATAACTTCTTGATTGGGGCATTTTTGTTATACTTAGTTCTTTTACGACACTGTTTGTATTTCATGTACATGATGTTGGCTACCAAGCTTGATATAAAAGCACAGCTGTCTTTGGCTTGCCTTCTAATTTGCCGATGTCCCTCCTCACATTGTAATCACTTCTCCTTTCCTTCTCTTTTCCTCCTTCACCCTATTTTACTTTTCTTCTTTCTAGCTCACCATGCTGCTTGTCAAGGTGTGTGGATGGTGGAATCTCCATACCCTTCACTACTCCAGGCTTTGGTTTCTTCTAGGACTCATCAGGAAAGATATATCTCAGGAAATAAACAATATATCTCAAGTATGTCATGATAAAGAAAAATCCCATATAAACATTACTACTCTGGAGTCCAAAACTGTACATTTCTCTGAAACAATACTGAAAGAGAACGATAGTTAGTTTGGATTCCAGGCTAATACACTACTAACTAATTTTGTCCTTGGCCCTCAGTGTATCACAAGATTATTTTTGGTCCTCTTCAGACCAAATTCAGCCACTTTATTTAGAAATGTGTTGTTTATTTATGTATATCCTGGTTTCCGCAGCGACCACCAGTGCAGGACAGTTGGGGGTTGGTGTGGTGATGTGAGGCTTGTTACCGTGGAGACAGTGTTTATCCTCTGGGGCACCTCTGATGGACCTCTTCCCTACCCCAGCTCAAAAACATGTGCACACACACTAAACAGCCAGCAAATATTCCTAAGATCCTATCAGCCTGACCCAGACAGACAATCACACACACACACAATCAGACACACACACACACACACACACACACACACACACACACACACACACACACACACACACACACACACACACACACACACACACACACACAATCAGACACACACACACACACACACACACACACACACACACACACACACACACACACACACACACACACACACACACACACACACACACACACACAATCAGACACACACACACACACACACACACACACACACACACACACACACACACACACACACACACACACACACACACACACACACACACACACACATGCACACACACACACACACACACACACATGCACACCACACACACACATAGTGAGGACAGTGGGCTTGGCATCCACAGCAGATGACTCAGTGAGGAAAATATGATAGTGGGTCAAATTAGGCTGTACAGTCTGTGGTGGGAGACAGAGAAACGTGCCTACCCTCATGGCTGTGTGTAATAGAGGGCAGCCCACCCACGCAGCCCACAGAAGACAGGAGGAGATGAGCAGAAGCTGTTCCTGCTGAGGTAGAGATGTTCAAGACTACTGGGGACTCTGGCTATGTCCCAAATGACATCCCAAAAGTTCCAAAAGCACTATATAGTGCACCCTTTTTATTCCAGCCCTATAATAGATCCTAATAAAATACCAATACTAATGTACACACACACACACCCAGCTCTGTGGGTGAGTCATGAAGTCTGGTGTATCAAGCACAGAAAGAAATGGTTAGTTTGTTAAAAAAGCAGTGAGACGAAGACAACCCGTGTGTCAGTGTCTCAGTGCAGGAGTGTGTGTGTGTTTCTTCCAGGGGAAAGCTCCAAGGTTTTCCTACTTGTCTCCATGTTCTCTTTCTCCTGCCTTCTCTGTACGGGATAAACGAACCAACAGCTCTGACAGCTCTATTCCAGAGATGGAGAGTTTCCTCCTCACATTTTCATCCCAATGACAGACTCTTTTCCTCTCAAATGAACTTTTATAAAGAACTAATTTGTCACTTGCGGTGTTTTTCTCAGTTAACTGTTATAATAACAGGCCAAATTCCCTGTGTTCAATTTCTATCAGGGTTGTCTGTTCTACACTCCACTGCCTGATGTTGCAAATCCCCAGGGCTCAGACATGCAGAACACACCAGGGTCAAAGTTCAGAGAAAGACTAGGGCTGAAGCGTTACAGACTCCGCGATAGAAATGTACGGTCATTTCCGATTGATCAGACATTTGCCGTGTTTAACGTGAATGCAGTCTCCGATATATCGGAGCATTGTCTTTAAATTGAAATCATGCTGTAAAACTGAACTTGTGGCTTGAATAGAGCCTGAGCCTGTTCCCAGATCTGTTTGTGTTGTATAGCCAACTCCTTTCTGGCCAATGGCAAGACAAAACAAACAGATGTAGGACCAGGGAGACATGGTAAGAGTATTCAGTGACGAGCGTGGGGTAATGCATAACAATCCTGTAAGATAAACGAGCCTAGTCCCCAAAAGGCATGCAATGCAATACGATAATACCTCAAACTTCTCAATCTGACAGCCTGGCCCTTAGCTGCCTGCTCAGCCAAAACACACAAAATACAACTCATACAAGACAGGCAACAGCCATGTCTTGTCACCCCTCTTTCCAATGATACAGGAAACCCCTCATGAGACATTATGGACGACATGCAGGCGTAACTAATGTATGGATGGCTACGAGGGCAGAGGGGATTCAGTTTCCCATGTTAACGTTGAGGGGGTGGGAACAGAACAGAACAAGGAAGTGGGCCTTGGTGTCAGACTAATGAGATCATAGAAATGGAAAGAATAGATTATATTTCTATTGAAGGGACGCCCACAGTGCATGATACAGTAGGAGAGAGAGGAGACTTAAGCAGATTTAAAGCCACAGCTAATTTGTGTTTCAACAAACAGCAACCCTAAAATACTTTTAAGCTGAGGGATGGGGTATGTCAGTGGGTATACCATTAATTGAAATGACAATTAAACAGCTATACATTTAGCAGATTGCACCTTTAATGCCTCTGCTAAGCCGTACAGAGACAGACCCTTGCCCTGCATGTCTGTGTCTGTCTTCTCATTCGAAAGGGACGATCTGTAACCTATTAGATACTTAGATAGAGGAAGAAGGAGATAACACCAATGTTTCCATTTTGTATCTTTTTTTATTATTTGAAAAAGAAATACCCTGACCCTGGATCGAGGAATGTACTGTAACCTGGGTGAAAAAGATCCAAAAACAGTTATTTAATTTACAAAGTAGACTACTTTAAGATGTCGGTTGGTATTTCAGGCACTTAGAATCACAAAAGTCTGTTTTGTTTTCTTCACGCTACACAAAAATTGTATTATTTGGTCCTTACATCTTCAAATGAAAAGATCAGTTGAAACCACAGTCAGAACAGAATTCAGATTTCTGGTTTCTTATGTTTCCTTTTATGGATCCAAATACACTTAAAGTCCCTCATCGCGACTGGGAAGCTGAAAAGTTATTCCATCACATTTCAACCGTTTTCCACACATCAAAATAGACCACCAGTCTTCACCATACATATAACAAAGAAGCCAACGCTTCAGAAAAAAAAGCTATCAAAACATCATAACAACGTCTCAAATCAGATTTACAGCAGTATTCATTGATATAACTTAGTGGGAATGGTTGCAGTTGAAGATTTGGCAAAAAGATACAATTCAATACAAATGTTTCCTTTTTTTGGTCCTCACTGGACTTTGTCCTCAAGTCTCCCACAAGAAGCCATTTTGCTACAGGTGGACTGAGCAAAGCACTCTATCAAACTGCTCAGCTCACGTTACCATGAGACAGAGGTGTGTCTCAAATGGCACCCTATTCCCCATATAGTTTCCTGGTCATGTAAAGTACTGCACTATATAGGGAATAGGGTACCATTTTAGACTAAAACAGAGAAACTAGAAGCTTAAAAAACACAACATACAACACAGTCCTCTTACACAGATCCACATCACTCAGCTGCAAGGAAGCCATGTTCTGTGGTAAGAGTTACTATAAGAGTTACCCATGGGCGACTGGACCCGCGCTATGTAGTAGTTACTGAAGTTGACGTCCCTGACGTAAGGCGCCGGCTGGTAGTAACAGGTGATATTAGCCAGGGCCGGGATGGCGTTCTGCTCTGCCATGGCCCGTAGCGCCAGCGCCGAGATCAGTGCCAGCGTCTGGCGGCGCTCATGGCCCATCAGGCACACGGTGCTCTCGTCCACCACATGCCGCAGCGTCACCAGGCAGTCATAGCGCTTGTCCTCCATGCCGTTGAAGTGGTTCTGGAGATACGCTTCCAGCTTACGCTGCTGCTCGCCAATGTCCGGGAAGTCGATGAAGAAACGAGAGCACATGTAGCGTTGCAGCAGCTTCATATGAGCCTCTGAGTCCGGTTTAAACCCCCGCACTAGCAGGTGGCAGTACTTCAGCAGTCCTCCGCCCCGGATCTCCTCAGGGCTGTGCGTGGCTATGGTCCTGGTGCGAAGGTGTCCCAGGGCCTCCTGGAAGTCCCCGTACATGCTCTCTCCGACCACGGTTGGGTGGAAGCTCTCAGACATGGACATGGCCGTCTCCGAGCAGCGATCGAACAGCAGCAGTGAGTCCAGACCGATCTGGAACGAGTCCACGCTGAACTCAAACTGCCTCCGCAGAGAGTCCACAAACTTCAGCTCCACGTTCTTCCCCGTGTTGTTGGAGAGGGAGATCAGGCTCCAGCGGTCTGTGTCGTTGCACACCTTCACCAGCTTCTGGACGTAGGCCTCTTTGAGGGTCATGGGCGAGACACGGCTGAGCCCCGGAGGTAGGAAGTCCACCAGGCTGTCCAGGACCACGTCTTTGACCACACGAAAGGTCTTGTCATCAGTCAGGTTCAGGCCAAAGATAAGGTCCAGGTCCTTGTAGCCCAGGCCGGTGTCCTGGTGGAGCACATAGCTGGCTGCTGAACCGTTCAGCTTCACATCGCGGACCACCACACCACGCTCCTGCAGACGCGCCCGAACCACCTGCACAGAAGAGAGAGAGACACATGGGTGAGTGATCTGAGAGATATTATTCGTACACTTTATTGTCAATTTTCTTTTCCGATCAAATACGTATTTTTGTTGTTGTTGCTTTCAAGTGATCTGATAGAGCAGGGGTGTCAAACTCATTCCATGGTTTTTGTTTTTTTCCTTTTAATTTTAAGACCTAGACAACCAAGTGAGGAGAGTTCCTAACTAATCAGTGACCTTAACTGATCAATCAAGTACAAGGGTGGAGTGAAAACCTGCAGACACATGGCCCTCCATGGAATGAGTTTGACAACTGAGCGATATCTATGAGTGATCTGTGGCCGAGATATGTTCGTGATCTAAGAGAGAGATATCCATACAATCTAGGGTGATTCATTCAAAGAACTATGCACTAAAAATGCATGCCATTGCAAGTTGAAACGTAGCTTTCATGGTCACTGACACTTTAAAAAAAAACGGTAATATTTACATTTCAATCTTGCTTTCAGCGTATGCTCATAACAGTAAAGATAAAATACTAGCATCCAATAATTTGTTGTGTGGATGAGAATAGAGAGCAACTGGTTCTACTCTTTTCTCCCCTTTTCTAGTGTTTTGTGGTGAAAAACTGAGCAGGTCGAGGGTAACATGTCAAACCTGTTACCCATAGATACACGGGCTAGAAATGTTTTAGCATTTGAGGGATTTAAGGCTGATTTAAGATGAAATTGTCAACCCTGTCAGTTTGCTATAGTATTTTTTAAATTTGAACTCTTAATATGGGAAAGCATGTTTTTTATTAAGTTGAACATGTGCACTTTATGACAGAATATTACAATTAGGTGAAATCAAGTTACACTTCTAAAAAGGCACTGAATTAGTGGGAACGACCCAAATAATGACAAGCAACAACACGGAATAGCAAATGGAATCATTACTATCAAAAGATTGTGAGAAGAGTTTATGTTTTTTTGCAATGCACAGCCTATTAATTTGTTCATATACTCCTATTGCCATTCTTAAAAGACAAAGATGTCTGTCTTTTTCCTTACGCAGAGAGATACAGCCTCTGATTGTAATGCATGGAAAATCTGAGATTTTTCTGTGGAACACAGCAAGCCAGTGCATGTCTTTTGTCTCTAACTTCTGGAGGAACCCCAGCTGACCTGGAGGTTATCGAAAAGAAACATTACACATCTGTGAGACTTAGACAAATGGGGTTGGCTTGTGAACTTATAAACTCTGGTATGATTGCGCCATACTGAAAACACATTTTCCCTATTTGGTAATATAAACAGCATACTGTACTTGGTAAAGAAATGGTTCATGAGCTTATTGCGTCACAGAACAGAACCATCTGGGGTGGATCCTGGAGTTAAGGGAAGCTAAAGGCAGCGGACACTGACTGTCACAACACTCCAACGAGGAAAACAAGAAACGGGGACAATACTTAACAGGCCTGACCAGGGTTACCAAGTACACACACTTGGTATCTTTATCCAGACACTGATCCAAGTATCTAACCAGGTATCTGGTATCTAGTCTGTATATGTACACAACCACATACAATCTATTTCCATTTCCAGGTCGGATCAAGTTCACCATTTAAGCATAAGATAGACATAACAACATAAGCTACTCTCTTTACTATCAAAATGCCTATTTTATGCAGTTGTTGTCCACAACTTTGCTACAGTGCCACCATTTCATTACAAAGTGGATATCTGTATCAGTCACCACCCACAATGAAATATGGTTTTAACCAGTTCAAGATGGGGCGGCAGGGTAGCCTAGTGGTTAGTGCGTTGGACTAGTTACCGAAAGGTTGCAAGTTCACATCCCCAGGCTGACAAGTTACAAACAAATCTGTCGTTCTGCCCCTGAACAGGCAGTTAACCCACTGCTCCTAGGCTGTTATCAAAAATAAGTTCTTAACTGAAATTTGTTCTTAACTGACTTGCCTAGTTAAATGAAGGTAAATAAAAAGATAGGAATGCCACCTGATTCACACTGATTGAATCAATATTGTTTCCAGGTAATTTCAATGAATAGATGTTGAATTGTCTGTGCCAAGTGGGGAGCCTATACATTTGTTTCGGGAACACACATGCAAACAAAGTTGTTCCTGAGAAATGAGGTTTTGTTGGCTTCACCACCATGCCAGGAAAGGAGTGTCCTACCGAGTCTGACTTAACATAGCTAGATCCCCCATTCATGGATTTAGGTTACGGCCTCCTGTCCTTTAATTGTAGCCTCCTTTACCCAGACCCAGAAACACACAGTGGTGTGATTGAAGAATAGTAATATGGTCCATGGCTACTGACAGGGTTCCAAGGGAAGGGGTAGTGGTACTCACAATGAAAAATGACACCACCATGAAAAGGTCTATTGAGGAAAAGGTTCAGAACGTAAACGAAAGGTTAAGAAATAATGAATGTTGAGTTTCAAAGCCAATCCTTTTAAGGGGCGGAATTAACAGAGAATTGAGTAAGCAATAAAAGCAGTTTATGGAACCATACTGTGTTCCAGTGAGCAAAGCAATCTGTTTCCATTGGTAACCCGACCTCCGGACAGATGGTCACTAATAAAAACATCCAGAATATTAAAGGCTTCTTCCTTCTTTCTGTGGAAACAAACACCAGAATATATATGAATCATTTCCCAGAGTCCTCGTGGAATAATCAATGATTCATAGAAACTGGAATATATGCTTCAATGAACCCATATGCATATGTACGTATATTGGAATTAAGTTTGACTAAGCTAAAAGCAGTATTCATGAAAATAAACAGTAATAACCGCCTTACCAAACATAGGGTTGGGTATCAGGTATCAAGCCACGATGATACCATTAAGATAGTTATACATACTGCTAGCCTGAAACAAACAATGAGGAAATAATTGTCCTTAATATGGGCTGTGTGATATGTTACTGCGTCCAATAACAAGTAGGTCTAACTGAATGGAATAGGTCAACCTGAATGGAATAGGTCTAACTGAATGGAATAGGTCAACCTGAATGGAATAGGTCTAACTGAATGGAATAGGTCTAACTGAATGAAATAGGTCTAACTGAATGGAATAGGTCTAACTGAATGGAATAGGTCTAACTGAATGAAATAGGTCTAACTGAATGGAATAGGTCTAACTGAATGAAATAGGTCTAACTGAATGGAATAGGTCTAACTGAATGGAATAGGTCTAACTGAATGGAATAGGTCTAACTGAATAGAATAGGTCTAACTGAATGGAATAGGTCTAACTGAATGGAATAGGTCTAACTGAATGGAATAGGTCTAACTGAATGGAATAGGTCAAACTGAATGCCTCCAGGTGTAATGCATTACATGGTTATAATGACTTGTAAGACTTACATTAAGCACGTACGACCCACTGATAATGTCTTATAACACAAAAGTGTCTCCAAAAGTAAGAAGTAACGCCCTTTCTTCTACCTCTCCAAAAGCAAGCCATTCCATTCCCGTGTTACGCAACAAGCACCGGGTGAAGTTGAGCTAAGGGGGGACACTTCCTCTCGAAGTCGACCAGGAGAAGCTAGAGACGTATAAAGAAAGCCACAAACTGACCAGACGGTGTGGTGTTGACAATGTCTTGGCGACACGTTATGTACAGACTCTTTGCATTCCTACTCCAGTCTGTCGGGTTTCCTCTAGTAGTCCATTTACCTCAGTCGGTGTGTCTCCTAAATAGCACCCTATTCCCTACGTAGTGCACTATATAGGGTATAGGCTGCCATTTGGAACTTAACTTCAGTCTGACTGCAGCCTGAATGTGTTTTATTATTTTAGTGGGAAAACAGAGTCAAAAACAGCCATTAGCCAGCTAAACCCCATGGTCCCCTAGACACCAGTTAGAGTACTGCCTGGCCTGGACAGAGAGTCACAGAAAGACCCAGCCAAGCCAAGTAAATGGCATCAGTAAATGAATGAGATGTTCAGTAGTCTATGACCCTGGCATCCGGTCCAGTCAGCCCTGAAGGCAAGCAGAGACAGCCCAGCCCAGTCATACTATACTCAGGGTACTGTCAGTAGGCTAGCAGGAACAGATGATGGGGTTTTCCTCAGAGGTGAATTTGTTGCCTTGCTGTGTGTGGTCACGGCACCTGAACCAGCATTCCTTTATAAAACTAGACTGGTGATACAGTATTTATTACCATAAAACTAGACTGATGATAATGCATGTATTATCATAAAACTAGCCTGGTGATACAGTACACATTAATAACACTAGACTGGTGATACAGTACTCATTGATACAACTAGCCTGGTGATACAGTACTCATTAATAACACTAGACTGGTGATACAGTACTCATTAATAACACTAGACTGGTGATACAGTATTTATTACCATAAAACTAGACTGATGATAATGCATTTATTATCATAAAACTAGCCTGGTGATACAGTACTCATTAATAACACTAGACTGGTGATACAGTACTCATTAATATAACTAGCCTGGGGATACAGTACTCATTAATAACACTAGACTGGTGATACAGTACTCATTAATAAAACTAGACTGGTGATACAGTAGTCATTAATAAAACTAGACTGGTGATACAGTACTCATTAATAAAACTAGCCTGGTGATACAGTACTCATTAATTAAACTAGACTGGTGATACTGTACTCATTAATAAAACTAGACTGATGATAATGCATTTATTATCATAAAACTAGCCTGGTGATACTGTACTCATTAATAACACTAGACTGATGATAATGCATTTATTATCATAAAACTAGCCTGGTGATACAGTACTCATTAATAACACTAGACTGGTGATACAGTACTCATTAATATAACTAGCCTGGTGATACAGTACTCATTAATAACACTAGACTGGTGATACAGTACTCATTAATAAAACTAGACTGGTGATACAGTAGTCATTAATAAAACTAGACTGGTGATAGAGTACTCATTAATAAAACTAGCCTGGTGATACAGTACTCATTAATAAAACTAGACTGGTGATACAGTACTCATTAATTAAACTAGACTGGTGATACTGTACTCATTAATAAAACTAGACTGGTGATACAGTACTCATTAATAAAATTAGACTGGTGATACAGTAGTCATTAATAAAACTAGCCTGGTGATACAGTACTCATTAATAAAACTAGCCTGGTGATACAGTACTCATTAATAAAACTAGCCTGGTGATACAGTACTCATTAATAAAACTAGCCTGGTGATACAGTACTCATTAATAACACTAGACTGGTGATACAGTACTCATTAATACAACTAGCCTGGTGATACAGTACTCATTAATAAAATTAGACTGGTGATACAGTACTCATTAATAAAACTAGCCTGGTGATACAGTACTCATTAATACAACTAGACTGGTGATACAGTACTCATTAATAAAACTAGACTGGTGATACTGTACTCATTAATAAAACTAGACTGATGATAATGCATTTATTATCATAAAACTAGCCTGGTGATACTGTACTCATTAATAACACTATACTGATGACAATGCATTTATTATCATAAAACTAGCCTGGTGATACTGTACTCATTAATAACACTAGACTGGTGATACAGTACTCATTAATACAACTAGCCTGGTGATACAGTACTCATTAATAACACTAGACTGGTGATACAGTACTCTTTAATAACACTAGACTGGTGATACAGTAGTCATTAATAACACTAGACTGGTGATACAGTACTCATTAATAACACTAGCCTGGTGATACAGTACTCATTAATAAAATTAGACTGGTGATACAGTACTCATTAATAAAACTAGCCTGGTGATACAGTACTCATTAATACAACTAGACTGGTGATACAGTACTCATTAATAAAACTAGACTGGTGATACTGTACTCATTAATAAAACTAGACTGATGATAATGCATTTATTATCATAAAACTAGCCTGGTGATACTGTACTCATTAATAACACTAGACTGATGATAATGCATTTATTATCATAAAACTAGCCTGGTGATACAGTACTCATTAATAACACTAGACTGGTGATACAGTACTCATTAATACAACTAGCCTGGTGATACAGTACTCATTAATAACACTAGACTGGTGATACAGTACTCATTAATAACACTAGACTGGTGATACAGTACTCATTAATAACACTAGACTGGTGATACAGTACTCATTAATAACACTAGACTGGTGATACAGTACTCATTAATAACACTAGACTGGTGATACAGTACTCATTAATAACACTAGCCTGGTGATACAGTACTCATTAATAACACTAGACTGGTGATACAGTACTTATTAATAACACTAGACTGGTGGTACAGTAATAATTAATAAAACTAGACTGGTGATACAGTACTCATTAATAAAACTAGACTGGTGATACAGTACTCATTAATAAAACTAGACTGGTGATACAGTACTCATTAATAACACTAGACTGGTGATACAGTACTCATTAATAACACTAGACTGGTGATACAGTATTTATTACCATAAAACTAGACTGATGATAATGCATTTATTATCATAAAACTAGCCTGGTGATACAGTACTCATTAATAACACTAGACTGATGATAATGCATTTATTATCATAAAACTAGCCTGGTGATACAGTACTCATTAATAACACTAGACTGGTGATACAGTACTCATTAATATAACTAGACTGGTGATACAGTAGTCATTAATAACACTAGACTGGTGATACAGTACTCATTAATAAAACTAGACTGGTGATACAGTAGTCATTAATAACACTAGCCTGGTGATACAGTACTCATTAATAACACTAGACTGGTGATATGGCATTTATTATCATAAAACTAGACTGGTGATACAGTACTCATTAATAACACTAGCCTGGTGATACAGTACTCATTAATAAAACTAGACTGGTGATACAGTACTCATTAATAACACTAGACTGGTGATACAGTACTCATTAATAAAACTAGACTGGTGATACAGTCATTGTAAATAAGAATTTATTATTAACTGTCTTGCCTAGTTAAATTAAAAAAAAATATTCTACCTCATCGAGAGAGAGAATGTTGAGTTCAGCTGGCATTTCCCCGCAATGGCCTCCTTGAAAGCCAGCAACAGGAATGCACACGCCTATATGTAGAAGACTAACAGAGCTATACACTGTAGTGTAAGCCCAAAATATGTTCCTTTCCTGTTACTCTATCTGTGGAGACGTGTGGTGTCATCATGTCGTTGAGTCTCACCAACAATAGACCGACAGAGGAGTTGGTTTACAACCTGGCAGGGCCCACAACAGAACCAGGTGACTGGGCTAGTATTGTGGTGTGTGAGTATGTGAGTGTTTAGGATCTACACATACCATGTCAACCTTGTCAAGAGTTCTGACCCTCTAAGGCCCCTGTTACTCGAGTGCCTGACTAACTAATCCAGTTTCCCCATCCTGCCCCAGAAATGGAAGCCATCGCCGCCACCCAGGAAAGTAGAGCTCACTTCCAGTAAGCTCACAATGGTGAAACAAGAGCAGGGATGAAGAAACAACAAACAAAAACGAAACCAGATCTTACTCAGGCTTTGCCCTACTGTGCACTCAGTCAGTCTCTATTGTATTCTACTCTATTCTAGAATCTACACCCTGAATTAGATTCGAGCAAACCTGGAAAAAGTGTGTTCCCTTTGCTTGGGTGGCCAAGCCAAGTAAAACAGGTTAGCCCCCTAGCTCTACCTCTACCACCCTACTGTTAACATGAAGTAATATCTGATCTGACACACTAAAACACATTCAATGTCTGGATATGTAATCTCAGCTGTATAACACCACTGGGTAGGCCTACTGGCTAGTGTGTGTGTCACAGGAGGCTGCGGCTCATAATAATGTCCGAAAACGGAGCAAATGGAAACCATTTGTTTGATGCATTTGATACCATTCCACCTTCTGCACCAACCATTACCACAAATCTGTCCTCCCCAATTACAAAATACTCATACTCAAAAAAAAACTGTCACCAGCCCCCTGTGGTTTGTGTGTGTGTGTGTGTGTGTGTGTGTGTGTGTGTGTGTGTGTGTGTGTGTGTGTGTGTGTGTGTGTGTGTGTGCGTGTGTGTGTGTGTAGGCCTATTGTATAGTTCCTCAGAGCTGTCAACCCAATGTTGGCTTATCTACCCACAATCCACTGCCCTAAATGAAGTGTGAGACTTCTCGTGTGCACTAAATCACCAACAGTGAGACTTTTCTTTGACACCTCCCACTGCTCAGACACACACAGACACACACGGACACACACGGACACACACGGACACACACAGACACACACAGACACACACGGACACACACAGACGGACACACACGGACACACACGGACACACACAGACACACACAGACACACACACAACAATATGGAGCCGGACAATAAACAGATGTTATCTAGATGACAGCGTTTCAGTGAACAGGCCCCTATTGAGAGCCCTGTGGAACACCTGGAAGAACACATTTCTGGATGTATGAAGACATTTCTTATTTAGGCCCTGGGTTAGATAAGTTGGTTTTCCAGGTAGGGGAGAAAGGAAGGGAACATGTTACTGGAGATATGCACTAATGCTTACTGCCAATGGTATGGATCTGCATGGCCAGCCAGAGCCCACAGCCAGGGGCCTTTCTCTGATGAACAGCATGGATAGAGCATACATCCTTCACATAGGTCTACAGATCACAAGCATTTGTTTCATCAATGAAAGAGACTGGAGAGGAATCTTTTACATTCTCAAAGTCTCTGTACTCCGCCAATTATAATTCAATGTACTTTACTGTCTCTCCCTGTGTACAAGTTGTATGGTTTCCTTGACCAATGACATTTCTGGTGGCAGAAGCATTGGAATGAGAAAGTGGAAAATGTCAGTTAAGTCATTAGATCATCTGCTCCTTGAGATCTCCTCCTGTCTGTGGAAGTGAATGTAAATAACATTACTGTCACTCAAGAGGATTCATAAGTCATGATTCACTGCAATGGGTGGATATTCAAATGTAGGCTACCAAGGCACCCCAGTATATTTCCAATACCTTGAGTAGGCTATTGCAAAAATTCAGTATATGAGCATGTCAACACCACTGGCAAATAATCATATTCACAGATGTTATCTGACCTGATATTGAAGAATATTGGAGTTTTTTGTCCTCAGCCACAGTGCTGAGAAATGAGACTGGTCTAGATTATGATATTACACAAAGATGACATGGTTTTCATTGGAATGCTCCCAAAATACAATGCTTTCCTTACACTTTTCTTAGCCTACCTATCAAATTCGACTTCAATGTACTATGAGTGTGCATGTGTAGCCTACCTGAGTAAAAGTGTGCAATAGTTCGTGCGTTTAAAAAAATACATTTCATGCACATTCCTGAGTTGGCTATTCATTCACTAAAGCACTTCATGATCAGACTGAATTTGATAAATATTGAACTATTTAAAATAATGTAAAATAACAGCCATATGAGATGAGTTTGGCTAGACAAAGGTATCGTTTCCCAATATCGGGCTGCATGCGCTCCAGAACTCCCCAGACCAAAGCCGTTATCTCACCTGCACTATCTGCCGAGGCTGTACAGAGAGCGTCGGGAAGTTTCCGCGTCCGTGAATAGGGACGCTCTCTCCGAGAATAGAGTCCAACCTCTGCACCTGCTCCCAAGACAACACACAGAACCGCCGACTCTGCTCCGACTCATCCCCGGAGGACATGACGATGGGATTTGGAAAAGTAGTCAATTCTTTGGTAGTTTAGTTGATGTAGGCTATTATGGACAGTACCAAAGCAATTGCCAAAATAAGTGTTTCTTTTGAAGTTGGAATGAAATTTGAAATCGACAAGAAGTCAAACAAAATCGCTCCTGTTGCGCTTCTCAGATTCACTTAGAACAGAAGTTTCTAAACAATCTAGGCTGAAGATCCGAGAGAGTTCTGCACATGCAAATCATAGACCCGTAAACTGAACTGTGTGGCATCTCCAAAATTCTCCTGCGCTGTGAAACACTTCTAGCTGTAATCCAGCTAGAGGCATTTTGACGGGTTTAAAAAAAATGGGATTAACATAAACGTCCTGATTGGCTGTTCGGCAGGTTTATGAAGACCTACCTCAAGACACAGAAGACGACAAGCGGCCATGCGCACATACCCACTTCCCTTGCGTCAGCAGAGACCAGCCTGTTGCTGTCATTGGATACTTCAGTCACATTTAGTATACGCATTAGAGGGCTATTTACACGGTCTATTGTCTAAACACATCTTCTGTTCTGTAGAGTGAGTAGACATGTAATAGACTAATAATAATAATAATAATAACAACAACAATTGAATCATAAGAACAACATTTTTATTTAACTGTCTACTCTAGAATGATAGAGTTAGGGCTCTATTCAGTCAGTAGCGCGGAAGATCAGCTTTATAGCGCGATTGACAATTAAAGGCAATGTTCCAGCAGTTGTGGAGACTGCATTCCGGTTAACACTACATACCGTATGTTGGCTCAAACGGAAATTATACTACCTTAAATTTTCTAGCGCAATTATTTTCTAGCGCAACTCTTTAGTGATGCAGATTGACGAGAGCCTTTACTCTGGTTATTGTGAATTATAAGCCTGCATTTTTTTCACATAAGTAGGGGAAAACATTTGTTTATGTTACAGTATAATTTCAACCAGTCTGTATCTCAATCATGTCTTTATCGACAACTGGTCATTCACACTTTTCCAAACTGGCCTGACCAGCCAGCAACCTCACTCTCTATAATGCACTGGTTCACAAACTCTTTGGGTCCGGGGCCCCATTTTGATTGCAAAATATTCAGGGACACCCTCATCAGAACTCGAGTTGGATAAAACAAAAGAGGCATTTTACTATGACTTCGGCAGTGCATGGCCGGATGAACCAAGTCTCGGGCCCTGGAAAGGAACATTCTAAAGGCCCGCCTCTTGGCATCGGAAAAAACATTTAGCAGTTTTCAAGCAAATGTCTTGCAATTCTACACATTTTGTCATGTGGCAGAATTATTTTTTTGTTGTTACAGCTTTAATTAAAGCTGAAATCTAAAACATCTAAACATTTTTCCATGAGGCAGAGAAAAACCTTTGCAGTTTTAAACCTTCAATTACAGTGCCTTTAGGTAAAAAGAAGAAAAAACATTTTGGTATTGAGTTGAGAAATGTATAATTGGTGGAGTTCTATGGATATAATACTCCAGTAAGCCCCCAGGCCCAGGTTTCCCAGGGTCAAGAACATCAATTAATAGATTCATAATATTACATTGTATTGCACCTTATTAAATGAATTGAATCTGTTGTTGTTAGTACTATTCCACAGCCCGTGGAACACCTGCTGCCCGCGGACTCCCTCCTGTCTTCGGACCCCACCTTGATAACACCTGCTGCCCGCGGACTCCCTCCTGTCTACGGACCCCACCTTGATAACCCCTGCCGCCCGCCGACTCCTTCCTGTCTACGGACCGCACCTTGATAACACCTGCTGCCCGCGGACTCCCTCCTGTCTACGGACCCCACCTTGATAACCCCTGCCGCCCGCGGACTCCCTCCTGTCTACGGACCCCACCTTGATAACCCCTGCCACCCGTGGACTCCCTCCTGTCTACGGACCCCACCTTGATAACCCCTGCCACCCGTGGACTCCCTCCTGTCTACGGACCCCACCTTGATAACCCCTGCCGCACGCGGACTCCCTCCTGTCTACGGACCCCACCCTGATAACCCCTGCCGCCCGTGGACTCCCTCCTGTCTACGGACCCCACCTTGATAACCCCTGCCGCCCGCGGACTCCCTCCTGTCTACGGACCCCACCTTGATAACCCCTGCTGCCCGCGGACTCCCTCCTGTCTACGGACCTCACCTTGATAACCCCTGCTGCCCGCGGACTCCCTCCTGTCTACGGACCCCACCTTGATAACCCCTGCCACCCGTGGACTCCCTCCTGTCTACGGACCCCACCTTGATAACCCCTGCCGCACGCGGACTCCCTCCTGTCTACGGACCCCACCCTGATAACCCCTGCCGCCCGTGGACTCCCTCCTGTCTACGGACCCCACCTTGATAACCCCTGCCGCCCGCGGACTCCCTCCTGTCTACGGACCCCACCTTGATAACGCCTGCTATAATGACATGTCTCAGTGTGAGCATGCTTGCTTGTTTGTGGAAGGTGTCAGCCTGTTACTCAGTCTCCCTCTATCAGTCTCCCTCTATCAGTCTCCCTCTATCAGTCTCCCTCTATCAGTCTCCCTCTACCAGCCTCCCTGACTAGTCTCCCTCTAACAGTCTCCCTCCAACAGTCTCCTTGACCAGTCTCCCTGACTAGTCTCCCTCTATCAGTCTCTTTCACAGTCTCGATGACTAGTCTCCCTCTACCAGTCTCGATGCCTAGTCTCCCTCTACCATTCTCCCAGACTAGTCTCCATCTACCTGTCTCCCTCTATCAATCTCCCTGACTAGTCTCCCTCTATCAGTCTCCCTGACTAGTCTCCCTCTACCAGTCTCCCTGACTAGTCTCCCTCTACCAGCCTCCCTGACTAGTCTCCCTCTATCAGTCTTCCTCTACCAGTCTCCCTCTACCAGTCTCCCTGACTAGTCTCCCTCTATCAGTCTTCCTCTACCAGTCTCCCTCTACCAGTCTCCCTGACTAGTATCCCTCTATCAGTCTTCCTCTATCAGTCTTCCTCTACCAGTCTCCCTCTACCAGTCTCTCTCTAACAGTCTCCCTGACTAGTCTCCCTCTATCAGTCTTCCTCTATCAGTCTTCCTCTACCAGTCTCCCTCTAACATTCTCCCTGACTAGTCTCCCTCTACCAGCCTCCCTGACTAGTCTCCCTCCATCAGTCTCCCTCTACCAGTCTCTCTCTAACAGTTTCCCTGACTAGTATCCCTCTATCAGTCTTCCTCTACCAGTCTCCCTCTACCAGTCTCCCTCTAACAGTCTCCCTGACTAGTATCCCTCTATCAGTCTCCGTCTACTAGTCTTCCTCTACCAGTCTCCCTCTAACAGTCTCCCTGACTAGTCTCCCTCTACCAGACTCCCTCTACCAGTCTCCCTCTACCAGTTTATGAATATGAGGGGCCCTGATGAGACTAGTTGAGCCAACAAGAGGAGAGAGTGGCGTCATCACGGGTATCATTGACCTGAGCAGCTTATTGTTAACATAGTCACGATTTCCCTGGTACCAGCCACTCCTAGTCAGTCAGTGCTGGGCTTGGTGTGACTGACAGGACAGACGTGACGTGGGGAAGGCACCTGCGTCAGTAGGCTAATAATACCCCGGAACCAGGGGCAGGAGGGCCTCTCTGTATTGTCTCTCCTCCCCTCTGCTCCCTCTTTCCTCACCTCTCCTCCCTCTCTCCTCACCTCTCCTCCCTCTCTCCTCACCATCGTCCTCCCTCAATTTCTAAAGAATCCCCGGTAGCGGCGTGTGAACGGGAATCACTTGACATTCTGTCGTGACAGTGAGTGGCTGGGCGGGTATAGGAGTAAAAGAGCTGGTTAATATCCGTGTCCCATGTTGTTGTCGAGTTAAAGGGAAAAACGTGCATTGCCCATGTGTCTAAAGCGCAAACAGGTGTGTGTGTGTTTTGAATGAGGAAGTGACAGTAGGTCATAGTTACAGATACCTCAGGCTGTGTTAGTTATTGTCAATTGGTAAACAGGTTTTACACAGGCATCAGGATAAAGAGCAGTACCACCACGCAGGCATGCAGGTGAGTGGTACTTCTATTCATACAGTTAATTATCGGCTGCCTGGTGGCATGGTGTCAACACTAGAGGCTGGAGGACGGGTCTATGTCTGCTGTCCAAGCTGGCTCCTCTCGAAGAGCCGGAACAGGAAAAACATCATCAGAAAGGAAGGACACATCTTTAGACCTCAGAAACCTTCACGCAGTTGTAAACATTTTCCATCAATGAAGAAGAATATCATTTTTATTGAAACGTAAAGTTTGGACGATACCACAGGGGAGAGTATCATAGTGGGGCGAACAATTTTGTATTTTTGTATTTTTTTTTTTTTTTACCATTGCAACCTGGCCAAGATAAAGCAAAGCAGTTTGACACATACAACGACACAGAGTTTCACATGGAGTAAAACAAACATACAGTCAATAATACAGTATCAACAAATCTATATACGATGTGAGCAAATGAGGTGAGATAAGGGAGGTAAAAGCAAGAAAAGGCCATGGTGGCAAAGTAAATACAATATAGCAAGTAAAACACTGGAATGGTAGATTTGCAATGGAAGAATGTGCAAAGTAGAAATAAAAATAATGGGGTGCAAAGGAGCAAAATAAATAAATAAAATTAAATACAGTAGGGAAAGAGGTAGTTGTTTGGGCTAAAATATAGGTGGGCTATGTACAGGTGCAGTAATCTGTGAGCTGCTCTGACAGTTGGTGCTTAAAGCTAGTGAGGGAGATAAGTGTTTCCAGTTCCAGTGCTTTTTGTAGTTCGTTCCAGTCATTGGCAGCAGAGAACTGGAAGGAGAGGCGGCCAAAGAAAGAATTGGTTTTGGGGGTGTCTAGAGAGATATACCTGCTGGAGCGTGTGCTACAGGCGGGAGATGCTATGGTGACCAGCGAGCTGAGATAAGGGGGGACTTTACCTAGCAGGGTCTTGTAGATCACATGGAGCCAGTGGGTTTGGCGACGAGTATGAAGCGAGGGCCAGCCAACGAGAGCGTACAGGTCGCAATGGTGGGTAGTATATGGGGCTTTGGTGACAAAACGGATTGCACTGTGATAGACTGCATCCAATTTGTTGAGTAGGGTATTGGAGGCTATTTTGTAAATGACATCGCCAAAGTCGAGGATTGGTAGGATGGTCAGTTTTACAAGGGTATGTTTGGCAGCATGAGTGAAGGATGCTTTGTTGCGAAATAGAAAGCCAATTCTAGATTTAACAATCTTAATGGATTATGCAACAGTTCCACCAGAACCATGTAAACGCCACACACTCATCCCCCCGACACTCATCCCCCCGACACTCATCCCCCCGACACTCATCCCCCCGAGGGAGATAGATCCAGAATCTCCTCATTGTCGGCCATCATAATCAGCCTACAATTAGAATAGTGTTTGTGAATGTATTTGTCCCTGTGTTGGGGGGCTTAAATCTGAGTATAATGCTTGTATGGATGTCATTCCCAATACAATGTATTATCATCACCATCAATCAGCATTCCATTGACCTCTTACCTAATGTATGGCAAAGCCATTATACTGTCTATCCATTCTGATATGCTGTCCATTCTGAGAGTCTGTATGCCGTGTGCGTGCGTGCGTGCGTGTGTGCGGGCGTGTGTGCGTGCACATCTCTGTGGGTTGGTGGAGTTGGATTGATGAGATGAAATTGTTCCTTATAAACCAGACACCAGTCATCATATTCCTGATCTTTAGTCAACTTCCTTCATTTGTCCCCAAACCACAGATACGTCCCAGATACACAGTTCTTTTTACCTAGGATTAGTGATTGCCACATTAGCTTCATGCTGCACTACAGGATACTATGGTAGTAAAACAAACACACAACCTGGAAGGACAGAGCTGTTGGGATGATAATGTACAGGAGTGCTGGGTGTTGAAGGAATAAGAAGGCGCTGTCTATGCTCGGTTTGGCTTGAGGCCTCATCTGAGAGAAGATGTTGCCCAGAGAGCTAAGGATTAAGCAAACCAAGACCAAGTCTTATTTAACCGAAGGGTAGATGAGGAGAACGGATGATGGATGGATTTCTTTTAGTAATATTCTTCTGTACTGATGTCCTGCTCCAGTCGTTCCCCTCAAGGCAAGGAAGGAATGTGAACAGCACGCTAACGTCATTCACACACACAAGGATGCACACACAAACACGAAAACACACGCACGCATGCACACACTTACGTACTCACTCACACACACCGACATGGAGCCGCGCCACAAACAGATGTTGGTAGGACTCCAGTGTTGACAGGTGAAACAAGGAGGTTGTCAATTGAGGAACAACATCCTGTCTCAGATTAGGCCTCAAGCCAAACAGAGCATGGACAACACTTCCTTATTCCTCCAAGGAACACAGTGGATACAATAACCGGTAATGAGAGCTTGCATCACAAAGAAGTACTGAGTGTAACCAGACAAGTTTCACATGTATTTTGTCCTGGGTCTATTTATAGCATCATAAAATCAATCAGGTTGTTTGCTAGTGATTTACAGTATCTGCTGCAGGATACAAATAAAATCATTTCCTGTTATCTTATGTCTGGACATCAAGTGACATTTAGTTTGACCATGGTTGTTTCTCACTGGAATTAACACCTCTCTATGGGCCTGGTCCCATTGGTCTGGTCTGACAAGTACAGGATGTTAAGTCTTTTGAGAGACGTTCAAGGACATATTCAGATTAAGCTAAATTATAGAAAGTTCTGATCATATCAATTTCAAGTTTCATGGTAGTAATACATGGAAATATTCCTCTACCAGAGCTTTTACATTAAAAACACCAAGAAAGTTCAAAATAAATACAAATACAAATAAACATATACATATATTGTATACCAGTGCTGTCCAACCCTGTTCCTGGAGAGCTACCGTCCTGTAGGTTTTCACTCCAACCCTTTTCCTGGAGAGCTACCCTCCTGTAGGTTTTCACTCCAACCCTGTTCCTGGAGAGCTACCCTCCTGTAGGTTTTCACTCCAACCCTTTTCCTGGAGAGCTACCCTCCTGTAGGTTTTCACTCCAACCCTGTTCCTGGAGAGCTACCCTCCTGTAGGTTTTCACTCCAACCCTTTTCCTGGAGAGCTACCCTTCTGTAGGTTTTCACTCCAACCCTTTTCCTGGAGAGCTACCCTCCTGTAGGTTTTCACTCCAACCCTGTTCCTGGAGAGCTACCCTCCTGTAGGTTTTCACTCCAACCCTGTTCCTGGAGAGCTACCGTCCTGTAGGTTTCCACTCCAACCCTGTTCCCGGAGAGCTACCTTCCTGTAGGTTTTCACTCCAACCCTTTTCCTGGAGAGCTACCCTCTTGTAGGTTTTCACTCCAACCCTGTTCCTGGAGAGCTACCCTCCTGTAGGTTTTCACTCCAACCCTAATATCGCACAATTGATTCTAATAATTAGCTGGTTGATAAGCTGAATCAGAGAAACTGTATATAATGACGAGATGGTCTTGTCTCCGCCCTAACAATGGGAGTCATTGTCCCAAAGGGTAATGCTTAGGCAGAATTGCTGTACTCCCACTTGGACAGAATTTGTCTCTTCTGCGGTTGCAGCAATAACCTACAGGAGGGTACTGTAGCTCTCCAGGAACAGGGTTGGAGAGCCCTGCTGTCTTCTGTCAGGAGTCAAACCTTTTAAAGTGTTATGTCACAATTGTACTTTAGGCTCCCCTTCCACCGACTGCCAGCTGGTCTGGTCTAGTCCACCCAGTCCTGCTTTCAATACTTATGTCTGCATTTACGTAACCGAACACACCATGTACTAACGTAGGCAGGGAAACCACTGGATTAGACAGTAGGAGCGAAAATATATGGCCAGCCATACGTGTATGTCTGTCTACATGAGATATTTTATAGAATGTATAATGCTGTTACTGTATACTGTTTGGGTGAACAGTGGAAATATAGCCATATGTACTGTCTGTAGTCATGTCTGTTTACAACCATTGACTGCTTTGAATAATGCAAATGTGAATAGTCAATGAAAATATGGCAAGATGTGGGTAAATATGTCTGTTTTCATTTAGAATGGCTATATGATTATAATACGGAGGTACTATAATGTAAGGATGGGTGAACGGTGAAACGCCCCCTGAAAACTTCATGACGGGAATAAAATATGCTCATTAAACAGGAATCCTAAAATGTCATATCGCTAAAGAATTCAATATGGCTATACACGTGACTCGTGACTGGAGCTGATGGGGTCCAGAGGCACTGAGAGTGAGCTCCCACGTGGAGAGTAAGACAGTGGGCCTGTTTTCACTCTTTCAAAGAAGACTGTCAGACTTCTTGGAAGAGTGCAGAGCTCATGCGCCGGAGGATGTTTAATCTTGTACACCCAGTCATCATCCTGGGGTTGGGCTGTAGAACAGAACGTTGAGCATCAAGAGACAACGCCATCCGACTGCACAACATTGTGTAACGTGGCATCCTTCTGAACAGACCCCAGACAGCAGCCAGAGCTCAGGCTTATGGGGATGTTTACATACTGTACTATACATTCAGTATCCAGGGAGACCACCTGTCTATCGAACCCTCCTCCTCACAGAAAGACATCATCATCATCATGGTTCGGCTGCAGAACAGAACAGAATAGAACAGGACATTGAGTATCAAAGGGACAGAAACGCCACCTGTCTCTTCTCTCCTCCTCACAGGTCAAACACAAGCCACAGACCGGCTGCCAAGGTGCTGAACTGACCAAGCTGTTGTGACGGAGCTGAATGGAGTTACTGTAGTATACAAGCCTCTGGTGGAGTCATCTACTTTGTCTGCCTGAGACTAACATGGTAGTGTTGCGCCGGTGAGGTTAAGGTCATTCCTTTCCATTCAGCCCTGAGCTACGGCTGATTTTTGATCTCTACTCTATATGCACCTGGCTTCCACTCACTCTCACTCACTCACTCACTCACTCACTCACTCACTCACTCACTCACTCACTCACTCACTCACTCACTCACTCACACACACACACACACACACACACACACACACACACACACACACACACACACACACACACACACACACACACACACACACACACACACACACACACACACACACACACACACACACACACACACACACACACACACACACACAAACACAAACACACGTTATGATAATCATCAGTGGTCTGGTTCCCAGACACGATAGACTGTGCTGTGCTGATAAGGAATGGCGCAAAACTGGTTATGACATAGAAACTCCACTCAGTCACTTGAAGGTTATCTGAGTGAGCCTAAACATTATTATATATGGGATGTCAGTGTGCTAAGAAGTTCTATGTGTGGGTTATAATGCGTTATTTATTTATTTATACAAAAAAAGTTTAAACTTTATTTAACTAATTAAGTCTTTACAGGTACATAATACAGTGTCCTATGGAGATCAGCTACAATAAAAAAGAGATCCAACAGGAACGAGAAATAGTATGAGCATCAGTGAAGGACGTTAAGATATGGCGCAGGATAGGAGCAGAAAGGAGCATACCAAAACCTGTACACCAATCGACTTTAAAGACACTGAGCTATCCTTCTGTGAGAGTAACATCTCCACCCGTTCACACACTCTCTCTCTTCTGTTTCATCCTCCTCTCTCTCTTGTCTGTCTTGTTCTGTTTGTTTTCACAGATAGTCAGTACTTCCTCCCTCACCTGTGATGTCCTGGAGCTGTAGCATGTAGGTAAACACATCTTATTAGAAGAGTCATTTACACAGAGATCCAGAGATCCAACACTCAGGGGGGCGGTGAGGGAAGACATGCCCATACAGCACTCTTCACCCGGGGCATGGAGCACCTCTACATCTGCCATATCCTCCTGTATACACCCCTCCCCTCTATTCGTGGAGATATGAGTTCTGAGAGAGGGGTCAGAGTGTTAATGCATTTATTACTAAATGGCTGAGGGGCCTGCTGTTTATCGAGGCTTTAGTAGCACCCTGTGGCCCTGTAGAAGATCCTATTACACACAGCTATTACCTGAGAGAGAGAGAGAGAGAGAGAGAGAATGAGAGGGTATCAACAATAACAGTCACCACCACAGCCCTGTCTGACTCGTATGCAAGCCTGACCAGAAATACTACTTCAGCGTAATGTGGGTGTTGACAGCAATCCATGTTGGTGTTCATTAGATAGATAGAGAAATTCTAAAACATTTCAAACATATTTCTAAAGATGGGTTGGATGACAACGTCATGAAAATGGTGCTGGATGCTGCATGTTGTTATGATTTTGAACGGTCAGATAGCGAGCAACAATGACAAGAAGCTGCCATGGGAATCTAGTTTTCAGCTAGTTTTATCTTGTTCTTGATACCATGTCTTGTTTTGAGGTGTTTTGACTGATTTCATGTCAATGCTATGGCAGAAAAATCACTAACCGAGTCAGCTGTACAACTGAAATTGGTCTTCTGCATTTAACCCAACCGCTCTGAATCAGAGAGGTGCGGGGGGCTGCCGTAATATACATCTACAGCACCTGGGGAACAGTGGGATAAATGCCTTGCTCAGTGGTAGAACAGCAGATTTTTACCTTGTCAGCTCAGGGATTTGATCCAGCACCCTTTTGGTTACGGCTGCAATGTTCTAACCACTAGGCTACCGGCTACCTGCCGCCCCAACAAGCTAATTGTGCAAATGTGTTCATGTTTTCAATAAACATTTGGAGGCAAAATATAGTTGACATGGTGTCAACAATCTAAGCCAACCCTGTATTTTTGCCCCTTAGTTGTGCACATGTTGGTTTTGTTGCTAAACATCCAAAGGAGGACATCAATAAGGGCAGGTATTCAAATAGTATAAATAGTAGTCCAAAAGAACCAACATACTGCAAATAAATAGTATTTACTCATGAAGAAAATGCAGTCAAGACACAGCCATGATGTTTAGCGTCACATTTAATAACAGAATGATTTGGCCTTTCGCACCCCAATAACGTACCTTGACCTTGAATACGGTATAGCAACCTGCACGTACCAATATTACCATTAACTGTTATATGCAATAGTATTATTAACCATGTAGATCTGTATGTCAATACACTACACATCTGAATATGGAGTGAATAACACTTGTTTTCCTGCTGCACTGTGCCAAAGACTATGCTGTTAGGTACAGTAGTAGGCTACAGGGCAAAGATGAGCATTTGTTGCATTGTCGTGTGTTTGGTTTGTACACTTTCCGACGCACGTTTTTCACCCATCTTGCAACATGTGAAAACATAGCTATATCACCTTGATCCTTGGTGTACATCATGTTTTCTGTATCGTTTCCAATTACATAATGCTTTCAAATCTCTTCAACCAGAACAATCCACAGTACGGTCAGCAAACAACAGTGAGTAAATATGTGGGTGTTACTTGTTGCACAAAAGGAACAGCAAACGCAAAGAACTCTATGAACATTTCCTTATTGGTTGGTTCATGAGAACAACAGACCAAGTGACGTCTTTAGTTTCAAATGAAAAGGAGACATTTCTCTTTCAGTCATCAGGGAAAGCACAGAATGCACAGTACCAATTAGTACTGTGCCTTCTAATTGGTACTGCTAGCATACTTTCAAATTGTGCTATTTAAAGGAAATGATTTGTAGTAATTCAAGGAAACATCCTGGCATCGATTGAAAGATAGAGACAAATGAAACAGAAAGTATTCACACTCATTTACCTTTTCAAAATGTTGTTGTTAAAGACAGAATGGGAAAATGGGATTTTGTGCCACTGGCCTACACACAATACCCCATAATGTCAAAGACATGTTGACAAATTAATCAAAAATGAAAAGGTGAAATGTCTTGAGTCAGTAAGTATTCAAACCCTTTGTTATGACAAACCTAAATAAGTTCAGGAGTAAAAAGGTGCTCAACAAGTCACATAATAAGTTGCATGGACTCGCTCTGTGTGAAAAATTGTGTTTAACATAATTTTTGAATGACTACCTCATCTCTGTAAACATACAATTATCTGTAAGGTCACTCAGTTGAGCAGTGAATCAAACACAGATTCAACCACAAAGACCAGGGAGGTTTTCCAATGCCTCGCAAAGAAGGGCACCTATTGGTAAATATAAAGCAGACATTGAGTATCCCACTGAGCATGGTGAAGTTATTAATTAGGCTTTGGATGGTGTATCAATACACCCAGTCATTACAAACATA
Organism: Oncorhynchus masou masou; assembly: GCF_036934945.1. Lineage (NCBI taxonomy): Eukaryota > Metazoa > Chordata > Actinopteri > Salmoniformes > Salmonidae > Oncorhynchus > Oncorhynchus masou. The sequence continues at coordinate 29,602,997 of NC_088224.1, read as the reverse complement.
CAGGCGTCCTTCCGAACTCAGTTGCCAGAGAGGAAGGAAACCGCTCAGGGATTTCACCATGAGGACAATGGCGACTTTAAAACAGTTACAGAGTTTAATGGCTGAGATAGGAGAAAACTAAGGATGGATCAACAACATTGTAGTTACTCCACAATACTAACCTAAATGACAGAGTGAAAAGAACGAAGCTTGTACAGAATAAAAATATTCCAAAACATGCATCCTGTTTGCAGTAAAGTAAAACTGCAAAACATGTACTGAATACAAAGCGTTATGTCCATCATTTTTTAAAGCATGCTGGTGGCTGCATCATGTTATCGGTATGCTTGTCATCGTCAAGGACTAGGGTGTTTTTAAGGATAAAAAGAAATGGAATAGAACTAAGCACATGCAAAATCCAATCGGAAAACCTGCTTCAGTCTGCTTTCCAACAGACACTGGGAGACAAATCTACCTTTCAACAGGACAATAACCTAAAACAATCTGGCCAAATCTACATTGGAAGTGCTTACCAAGACAACGTTGAATGTTCCTGAGTGTTCTAGTTACAGTTTTTACTTAAATCGGCTTAAAAATCTATGACAAGACTTAAAAATGGCTGTCTTCCAATGATCAACAACTAACTTGACAGAACTTTAAGAATTTATGAATAATAAATATTATACACTACAGGTGTGCAAGATCTTAGGGACTTACCCAGCTGTAAACACTGCCAAAGATGCAAAAAAATGTTTCTCAAGGCCATCAGACTGTTAAATAGCCATCACTAGCACATTAGAGGCTGCTGCCTACATACAGACTTGAAATCATTGGCCACTTTAATAAATGGAACACTAGTTACTTTAATATTGTAACTTTATTAATGTTTACCTATCTTGCAAATCTTGCACTAATCTCATATGTATATACTGTATTCTATACCATTCAACCATATCTTAGTCTATGCCGCTCTGACATTGCACATCCATATATTTATATATTCTTAATTATTCCATTCCTTTACTTAGATTTGTGTGTATTGGGTATATGTTGTGAAATTGTTAGATTACATGTTAGATGCAGTGGGGCAAAATAAGTATTTAGTCAGCCACCAATTGTGCAAGTTCTCCCACTTAAAAAGATGAGAGAGGCCTGTAATTTTCATCATAGGTACACTATAACTATGACAGACAAAATGAAAAAAAATAAAACAGAATATCACATTGTAGGATTTTTAATGAATTTCTTTGCAAATTATGGTGGAAAATAAGTATTTAGTCAATAACAAAAGTTTATCTCAATACTTTGTTATATACCCTTTGTTGGCAATGACAGAGGTCAAACGTTTTCTGTAAGTCTTCACAAGGTTTTACACACTGTTGCTGGTATTTTGGCCCATTTCTCCACGCAGATCTCCTCTAGAGCAGTGATGTTTTGGGGCTGTTGCTGGGCAACACAGACTTTCAACTCCCTCCAAAGATTTTCTATGGGGTTGAGATCTGGAGACTGGCTAGGCCACTCCATGACTTTGAAATGCTTCTTACGAAGCCACTCCTTCGTTGCCCGGGCGGTGTGTTTGGGATCATTGTCATTCTGAAAGACCCAGCCACGTTTCATCTTCAATGCCCTTGCTGATGGAAGGAGGTTTTCACTCAAAATCTCACGATGCATGGCCCCATTCATTCTTTCCTTTACATGGATCAGTCGTCCTGGTCCCTTTGCAGAAAAACAGCCCCAAAGCATAATGTTTCCACCCCCATGCTTCACGATAGATATGGTGCTCTTTGGATGCAACTCAGCATTCTTTGTCCTCCAAACACGATGAGTTGAGTTTTTACCAAAAAGTTATATTTTGGTTTCATCTGACCATATGACATTCTCCCAATATTCTTCTGGATCATCCAAATGCTCTCTAGCAAACTTCAGACGGGCCTGGACATGTACTGGCTTAAGCAGGGGGACACGTCTGGCACTGCAGGATTTGAGTCCCTGGCGGCGTAGTGTGATACTGATGGTAGGCTTTGTTACTTTGGTCCCAGCTCTCTGCAGGTCATTCACTAGGTCCCCCCGTGTGGTTCTGGGATTTTTGCTCACCGTTCTTGTGATGATTTTGACCCCACAGGGTGAGATCTTGCGTGGAGCCCCAGATCGAGGGAGATTATCAGTGGTCTTGTATGTCTTCCATTTCCTAATAATTGCTCCCACAGTTGATTTCTTCAAACCAAGCTGCTTACCTATTGCAGATTCAGTCTTCCCAGCCTGGTGCAGGTCTACAATTTTGTTTCTGGTGTCCTTTGACAGCTCTTTGGTCTTGGCCATAGTGAAGTTTGGAGTGTGACTGTTTGAGGTTGTGGACAGGTGTCATTAATACTGATAACAAGTTCAAACAGGTGCAATTGATACAGGTAACGAGTGGAGGACAGAGGAGCCTCTTAAAGAAGAAGTTACAAGTCTGTGAGAGCCAGAAATCTTGCTTGTTTGTAGGTGACCAAATACTTATTTTCCACCATAATTTGCAAATAAATTCATTAAAAATCCTACAATGTGATTTTCTGGATTTTTTTTAAAATTTTGTCTGCCATAGTTGAAGTGTACCTATGATGAAAATTACAGGCCTCTCTCATATTTTTAAGTGGGAGAACTTGCACAATTGGTGGCTGACTAAATACTTTTTTGCCTCATTGCTCCACTGTCAGATCTAGAAACACACGCATTTTGCTACACCTGCAATAATATCTGCTAAACACGTGTATGTGACCAATAAAATGTGATTTAATTTGATTTGACATTATGGGGTGTTGTGTGTAGATGGGTGTGGAAAGAAATCTATTCAAGCAATTTTGAATTCCAGCTGTAAACAACAAAATGTGAAATAAGTCAAGGGGTATGAATACTTTCTGAAGGCAGGCTACATGATGGCAGCGTACTGATGGCAGCGTACTGTCGGCAGCGTACTGATGGCAGCGTACTGACGGCAGCGTACTGACGGCAGCGTACTGACGGCAGCGTACTGACGGCAGCGTACTGACGGCAGCGTATTGACGGCAGCGTATTGACGGCAGCGTACTGAATTGCATTGGTCAGTGCTAGCTGGAGCTCAGCCAGGGAAAAGTGAATCGCACCACAATAACACCCCGAGCTGTAGCAGATACAACCCTAACTGTCACAACCACCTAGAGGACCTGACATCCCATCCACGACTGTGGGAAATGCTAAATAGTCATTAGTGAGGTGCCTATACAGATGTAGAATCTTAGTTTGGTCACCCTGCTGCAGGAGAACTTTCCTGCCATGCAGGAAATGAAAAACATGCAATGTATTTGAGGTTAAAAAAGGCCTCTGAAGTTTTTAAACTTCTACTTAGACATTTTCGATTTGATTTTCCCTCACTGATTTAGAAACCGAGCTCTAAGACCCTACATCTGTATGTGAGAGATACATTGTGACTATCCTGGTTCAAAAGTGCATGAGTATATAAGTGACGCGATGAACATTGCAAACCTTCACACCGCCATTGAGTCACTGACGTCTAAAATGGATCATGACATTAATTAACACAAGTGCTTTCCTCTAATCTGAGCCACACATTGTCTAAAGTGCAATTCAGAATAACATTATTGCTTCTAATTGGAATTCACTCCACGAACACTGCAGCTCCAAACACGTTTTAGAAGATATAGTGGTGGTTGTAAAAGGGACGATTCTCCATCCAAGACGCTATATTCTACTACGTAACATCTCTCTGATGTAGGTCCTATACACTCAGGCTCAGCCAGACCTGAAGCCCCTCCAGCTGTAAGATCTACAACAGGGACCAGCCCAGGGGAAGTTGAAGATCCCAGAGGCTGACACACGTCCACACCTGCTGCGGTCTTTGATCCAACCTGGATCACACATCTGTTGGGGAAGGGACTGTACACGGCCTCAAGTGGAGGACTCTTCTCATTACCAGCTGTGAAGGTGTGCCATATAATCTTATGCGTATTGATGTGCCGTCCATCTGTTTAATTATCTGTAAGTTAGCTTCTCATACAGCTGTGATCAACTTGCCCAGCAATGAGACAATACAGCGTACTATCTAGCTCTGTTTACTAACCATCACAGGATTTTGTGTCAAAACGGACCAAAGAGGGAAACCTCTGACATTTAGGCCCCATGTGGCACATAAAGATAGCTCCTGTTTCATCTATCTGCCATGTAGGGAAGACCAGTGACACGCAGTCACAACATACTTAAAGACAACTTCACTCCTACATTTCTGGGTTGGAAGGGTACATGCGAGGGACAGTTCAGTGATCAGGTTCTCAGCTGCTTCATGACAAACCTTTCTATGGGAACATGGGTGACGTATCTCATGAATGAGGTCAGAAAGGTTCAGGCTACATAACAGATGACATTGGGGGCTGAGGGCAGTGTATTTCAAACTACAGAGGGCAGTGTAGTTCAGAGGCTGTTTTGCTGACCCAAGTGACCAGTGCCCTTTGGTGAGAAGTGTTGCCAGGAGACCCCAAGTGTATGTGTAAAACTGCATCTGAATGAGCCAAGGTGGATCGTGAGCTCACATGTGACACTTGTGTGATCAAATCTCTAGTTTGAATCCTGAATGTACCTATACGTTTCGGTACCAGGTTCTATGTTCTAGCCGTTGCTAAACTTAGTGCCAAAGGTTTACCAGCTAATCCTGAGCTTGTTGATATTGATGCTCTGTACCAACATCTAAGATGTACTCTCTGGCCCAAAACGTATTTGTTTTCTGTGTATAACTCAATATGTTTGTGGATGCTTCCTGTTTCTTCAAGTGGTAGCCTCTGTGTGCGCAGTATCCCATTCCATACATTCTACTATGATCTAAGCTTTTTCCTCTGATCCTGGTTTTACAGTAACTGACCCCCAGTCTCACCTAGTCTTACCCTGATGTTTTCCAGGAGCCCCGCGATCCATCGTGAGGCCCCCTACCTAGCTCCCCCTCTCCTCATACCTTCCCTCTTCTCTTAAGAGAGAACAAAGGTTCTGTGAGAATCCATTACACGCCATGGTAAAGATTGAGCACAGATGTCAAACAGTTTGGGCTTGGCTCAGAAATCAACTTTTATAGCCACAAATTTATTGCAGCCAGAGTGTATGATGTAGGGGAGAGAAGCATGCATCATGGGATGGTCTGGTTAGAGAAGCCTTTGAAGTTAGGGATCCTGATATCTATAAGGGGATATTAGGATGATAAAGTCATCCCGGTATCCTTTTGATGTATGTCTCGTCTGTTGAGTCTTCTGTCGATGTATTGATAGAGGACATGTTTCTGAAATATACCTCATATTCTCCTAAACATCGACTTTAGACTACTTAGGCTAAATACCTTGTCATTTCACTTGCCATTTCTTATAAATGTTCTCCAAAATGAATGGCTAGACCAAAACAATACTAAAGGAAGAACCCCTTTATCTAAAATATTCCATTATTCCCCCAAAAGGTAGGCAATGCATTGGCATCAAAACAACACTATACGATGACAGGTGTAAACATTCAAAATGCATATAACCATGTGTGGAAAAATCCAAACACACCAATATTAGCATGAAATAGGGCAATCTGTATTATTAGCAAGCAAAGGTACATAATGTGCTAGATCATAATCTCTTTTGTAACCAGTGCTTGGCAACACAATACACCTTTGTGTGTTTTATTGCCTATTGAAACTGTAGCCTACTGTCATACGTTCTTCCAGGGGTGGTCTATGCTCAGCAGGTCTTCTATAGGACCATGCTGCCAACAGATCCTGTGGTGTGGTTGATGGGTTTGAGAAGGCCCAGTACACACATATACCCCTCATATACTCTCAGACGCCCACAAGCACGCACGCACTCACACGCACACACGCATGCACGCACTCACATGCACTCGCGTACTCACACATGCGCGCGCACACGCACGCACGCACGCGCGCACGCACACACACACACACACACACACACACACACACACACACACACACACACACACACACAGTGTCTTGTATAAATCCTCTTATGGATCAGACCCTATTTTTACATTTTCACCTAAAATGACATACCCACATCTAACTGCCAGTAGCTCAGGACCTGAAGCAAGGATAAGCATATTCTTGATACCATTTGAAAGGAAACACTTTGAAGTTTGTGGAAATGTGTAATGAATGTAGGATAATATAACACATTAGTGTCAGGACCCGGTTTCGAACCTGGGTCTCCGGAGTGAGAAACAGTCACTTAACCAACTGAGCCACGAATAGTCGGCAGAACCCAGAAGATGAGGCAGACACAGCAGTACTTAAGACGGTGTATTTAATAAAGAAAAAATCCTTAAATACAAAAAATGGCAAATCCAAAAGGTGGTAGGAAAAGCACAAAAAGGCCTCAAAAGAAACTCACAAAAAATAAACAAAAACAAAAAACAGAATACCACAAGAGCGTCACCCGGAATCGACAAGAGTACACAGAACACTAGGGCAGGGTGCTAACATACAAACACAGAGCACAGAACTGAGGGAAACTAAGGGTTTAAATACAATTAGAGGAAACGAGGCACAGGTGCAAATAATAATGGGGATCAAGGGAAAAACATAAGGACAAAAAGCACAATGGGGGCATCTACTGACCAAAACCCGGAACAACCCTGGCCAAATCCTGACAATTAGATCTGGTAAAAGATAACACAAAAATAATAACATTCATTTTCCATCTAAAATGCAAGAGAAAGGTCAATGTATTATTCCAGGTTAGGCGCAAATTTGATTTTGGCCACTAGATGGCAGCAGTGTACGAGCAAAGTTTTAGACTGGTCCAATGAACCATTGCATTTCTGTTCAAAATGGAGTATCAAGTCTGCCCAAATGTGCCAAATTGGTTTATTGATACATTCTCAAGTTCATAACTGTGCACTCTCCTTAAACAGTAGCATGATATTTCACTGTAATAGCTACTGTAAATTGAACAGTGCATTTAGATTAACAAGAATTTAAGCTTTTTACCCATATCAGATATGTCTATGTCCTGGGAAATGTTCTTGTTACTTACAACCTCATGCTAATCACATTAGCTCAATCCAACCGTCCTGCGCAGGGGGGAGCACCAAGCCTGTAGAGGATAACTAACCTTGTGAGGCACACAATTCAATCTCATTCAAAATTCTATTTTACCTAAACCCAACCCCAACCCTAACTCCTAACCCTAAACTTAATTCTAACCTTAACTCTAAACCCCCAAGAAATAGCATTTGATCTTGTGGGGACTATCAAATTGACCCCAGTTGGTAAAAAACACACACACACACACACACACACACACACACACACACACACACACACACACACACACACACACACACACACACACACACACACACACACACACACACACACACACACACACACACACACACACACACACACACACACGGCAACACACACACAGTCAGACATACATAAACAACACCATACTCTGGAAGAAAACACATGTGGGTGTTCTGTACATGTGTCCTCTGTAGAGTAATGGGCAGCACACTGCTTAACTCCTCAGGTTCAGGCAGGGAAGCACTTCTATCTGATACTGCAGGGTGACTCACTTGTTCTGCAGTCAATTCTAAGAAACCATCAGGCTATATAGCCCACGCACTTAGCTACCCTTTTAATGAGGATCACACAACCACATGAAGGCTACCGTTACTGTTCCCGCTGCAGCAGCACACAATATAGGGACAGAGGGGCAATAATGGCTCCAAAATGAGCTCTCGATCTCCCCTACAGCTGTTATTGTAAAAATAAATACATGGAATTGGTTGATTGTAGACAATTATGTAGAACAAGGGAAAAAAAGAGAGAAAGTGATTATTAATTCATTTAAGGCTAATTCATCTTTGAACTGTATGTTTAAGTACACTACACTATTATTCAATTTTAGTGGAAATACAGCAAAGCCCTCTTGGCTCTCCTAAATTGATCTAACAGAAGAGGACTACAGGGAACAGATTAAACATAGTGTTTTCCCAGAACTGTCTGTCAAGGAGCAGAGGCCTGGCGGGTCCACAGAGCCAGGGGAGCGGGTAGGTGGGATTCCCCAGCGAGAGCACCACAGAGCTGGGGTCAGGGTCTGAGAGCCAGCTGGCACATGGAGCCATTTGGTTCTAGCTCTGAGGAGTTGTTGGGAAAAATATGTCTTGGATAGTTTCCACTCCGGCACCACGGAGCTGAATTTTGTTCATGCTTGCGGTGCCTTGCGCAACAGAGAGAATGTGGCAAACATTTAGTTAGAGACTGCAGTGCTCTCAATGAGCTGTGATGTCTGAGTTAAAACAACCGCTTTGTGAATACATTTGAAACCCAGGTTCATAGCCTGACTTAGCTTGGAGTTGAAGTTCAAGTCAGAATATGGCCCCAAAATAGAAAAGATCTTTACGAAGGCCAAGTTCAGCATACAATGCATCGCCTCAAGAGAGATATTAACTGCATTTACCTAGCCCCTTTAACCGACTGGATTAGACCCCAGCCTGGACCACCTCTATTACACCTTCATTAACGACTTGCAGTCCTGTGCTCCAGCTACCCCATGCTGGCAGACCCCACACAGCTTCGGAAACCATGCGGTTGTGGGGTGAGAGAGGGCATTGGTAGCGGTGTGTGTGTGAGGGGGTGTCGAAAGCTGTGCCAGCCCGGACCCCCTGAGCAGCACAACGTAAATGTGCAGGTTCAGGTTATAAAGGCTAATTACACCACAGAAAACCTGACACACAGATTGGGACAAGGTATTGGGGAGGGTTGGGGGGCTGTGTGTGTGTGTGTGTTGAAAATTTCAGACAAGGGAGAATCTGTATCTTGTGTCTCTATTTATAAAACAATCTCCCTTTGTATGTATCACTTTAATGAATCTCTTTATCCAAGAGGAGAATCACTCACTCTGTGCTCACTACTGCACATTCACTTCACATAGGCCTACTTTTGCAGCGCTACCAGTAAATGACTCTCCCAACTCAAAACCACACACAGTCTCCAAGAATCATTATTTCCATCTGCAAACTGTCAGACTGAGGCTGCTGCTGAATATTTTTCAGGAAAAGATGTGACAGGAAAACCAACCACTTATCGGTTTTAAATTCAGTGAAGCAGAGGGGAGGGAGAATTACAGAGGGAATGAGAGGAGACATGATTTGGTATAATTCATTGCATAGTGTGTGTGAGGTGGTTGGAGATACACACTCTCCACTGACCACATCTGTGTGTGTCTGGACACCAGCGGACACATGCTAGTACAACTATCTCCCACAGACTGATATAGCTGACTAAAGGGGTTTGTTAGCGTGTGTGTGTGTGTGTGTCTATCTGCGTGTGTTTTATCCTCTAAATCACTCACTGCACTAAGTAACATGACACTTAGATGAGGAAGTCCTCTACCACTAGAGAGATGCAGAGGGACATAAAGACAGGGAAGAAGCCACACAAACGCATCCTACACATTTAAAAATTAAGTTCCCTCTGGACAAACAGTTCTAAGTCTTCGATGAACACACAAGCATAGACACTCTTCCACAGTGAGAATTGTGTAGGAGACAATGAACAGCTGTGGCTTCTCTCACATTGGACCCTCGATTTACTGTTCACTTGTACTGTTAACACTCCAAACAAGTTAAAAAAGTGAAAAAAACAGCAAATGTTTCTGCAACTACATCCCCCTAACAAGCAACGTTTGAAATATGTTCTACCCTCGTGGCTTTGAGTCTGTGACTTGTCACGTTCCGCATCAAGAAAACCAGAAATGTCAAACATTTCACAAAAAACGTGGAACGATACAAAAGAGAAGCATCTGACATTGAAACGAACAATACTACCTGCTGACTGATCACAAAAGAGTGCTAATTAAAGGGTTGGTAATCAAGGGAGTAATGAAGTCCAGGTGTGACTGATGAGACGCAGGTGTGTGTAATGATGGTTGCCAGGTGTGCATAGATGGGTTGCCAGGACCGGTGGTTAGTAGACCGGTGATGTCAAGCGCCGGAGCAGATGTGATAGGAACTAACAAATAGTCACTGACCAACTACCAAAACCAAACAGGTGGGATTTTAGGAGGGGTTCTGAAAGACACTCATGGGGTGTCCACTGAAAGTTGACTAGCAAAAAAAGCTGGAACCTAAAAGACACCCACCATGAGCGCCCACTAAATTTGCCCTGGAGGCAAACAACAGAAAAACCCACACTAAACTTGAAGACCAGAAGCAAACCAAAAAGGTGGAGCAAAAATCAGATAAAAGATTGTTCGTCGAGAAATCAAAAACTAAAGGCGTTAAGCCTTCGCATCTATCAAAACAACTGGAGCACTGGGCCAGCCACTCTTAAATATCACCTGGGCCAGGACAGGTGAAACACCTTCTCACTAACGAGACGGTAACCAGCACAGGTGTAAGACAAAGTCACTAACGAGGTGACACCAATCGGTGCGCCCTACATGTTAACAAGCTATATGTCTGAAGTCCAACCTCAGAACATAAATGGAAAAAGGTGTAAAATAAAGTATGTTTCTCATGCCCCCAGCCCCCTGGAACATTGACACAAATTAATTCATAGACATGCCTCAAAGCAAACAATTACACCATCTGCAAAGTGAAATAGGCTGTTGGTGGGTCCACTTGGCTGCTGAGAGTAAATTGTAAACGCATCACATTTGCATAATACAAGTTTATGTTAATAGAAAAATCATATTTTAATAGATATTGTTGGATTGTGAGTGTTTCTCATTTTGAAAGTAAAGAACAAACAGTTATGAAATATTTTTACTTTGCATGTTGGAATTTACAAGGAATGAAGTCCTCTGCTTTTGGCCTAAAGAGCAGAAACCCAGACTTCCTGAAAGAAATGGATGATGTTGATATTGTAGTACTACAGGAAACATGGTGGAGAGGTTATGTTTCCACTGGCTGTCCGCTAGGTTATAGGGAGATAATCGTACCATTCACCAAATTAAAAGGAATCACAAATGGCAGAGACTCAGGGGGAATTCTAATATGTTATAAATCTGAACTAAATCTGAACTCATTCAATCAAATTGATCAAAACAGGATAATTATTTATCTGGTTGAAGATCAACAAGGTTATCTTCCGGCGCCGACAGAGATGGCCGCCTCGCTTCGTGTTCATAGAAAACTATGCAGTTTTTTTTTTTTACGTGTTATTTCTTACATTAGTACCCCAGGTCATCTTATGTTTCATTACATACAGTCGAGAAGAACTACTGAATATAAGATCAGCGTCAACTCACCATCAGTACGACCAAGAATATGTTTTTCGTGCCGCGGATCCTGTGTTCTGCCTTACAAACAGGACAACGGAATGGATCGCATGCAGCGACCCAAAAAACGACTCCGAAAAAGAGGGAAATGAGGCGGTCTTCTGGTCAGACTCCGGAGACGGGCACATCGTGCACCACTCCCTAGCATTCTTCTTGCCAATGTCCAGTCTCTTGACAACAAGGTTGATGAAATCCGAGCAAGGGTAGCATTCCAGAGGGACATCAGAGACTGTAACGTTCTGTGCTTCACGGAAACATGGCTCACTGGAGAGACGCTATCCGAAGCGGTGCAGCCAACGGGTTTCTCCACGCATCGCGCCGACAGAAACAAACACCTTTCTGGTAAGAAGAGGGGTGGGGGCGTATGCCTTATGGCTATCGAGACATGGTGCGATGAAAGAAACATACAGGAACTCAAATTCTTCTGTTCACCTGATTTAGAATTCCTCACAATCAAATGTAGACCGCATTATCTACCAAGAGAATTCTCTTCGATTATAATCACAGCCGTATATATCCCCCCCCCCCCAAGCAGACACATCGATGGCTCTGAAAGAACTTTATTTAACTCTTTGCAAACTGGAAACCATTTATCCGGAGGCTGCATTCATTGTAGCTGGGGATTTTAACCTCTTGAAACTCCCCATCCCGGATCCGGGATCGTGACTAAAGCCTCAGGCTCATTAGCATAACGCAACGTTAACGATTTCTGAAAATCGCAAATAAAATGAAAATAATGCGTCTGCTCAAGCTTAGCCTTTTCTTAACAACACTGTCATCTCAGATTTTCAAAATATGCTTTTGAACCATAGAAATTGACTAATTTGTGTAAGAGTATGCAAAGCTAGCTTAGCATTTTGAGTAGCATTTAGCACGCAACATTTTCACAAAAACCAGATAACCAAATAAATAAAATCATTTACCTTTGAAGAGCTTCGGATGTTTTCAATGAGGAGACTCTCAGTTACATACCAAATGCGCAGTTTTTCCTGAAAGCGTCTGTGTAGGAGAAATCGTTCCGTTTTGTACATCGCATCTGGCTACCGAAACGAACCGAAAATTCAGTCACCTACAACGTCAAACTTTTTCCAAATTAACTACATAATATCGACCGAAACATGGCAAACGTTGTTTGGAATCAATCCTCAAGGTGTTTTTTCACATATCTCTTCATTGATATATCGTTCGTGGAAGCTTGCATTCTTCTCTAAATTCCATGGAAAAATACTTGCAGCTGACTTTTGCGCACCAATTTCGGCGCAGGACACCGGGCGGACACCTGGTAAATGTGGTCTCTTATGGTCAATTTTCCAATGATATGCCTACAAATACGTCACAATGCTGCAGACACCTTGGAGAAACGACAGAAAGGGCAGACTTACTCCTCTCGCATTCACAGCCATATAAGGAGACAATGGAAAACAGAGCCTCAAAAATCCTGCTCATTTCCTGGATGCCGTCTCATCTTGGTTTTGCCTGAAGCTCACGTTCTAGGGCACGCACAGAAAATATCTTGGTAGTTCTGGACACGTCAGAGTGTTTTCTTTCGAAAGCTATCAATTATATGCATAGTCGAGCATCTTTTTGTGACAAAATATCTTGTTTAAAACGGGAACGTTTTTCATCCAAAAATGAAATAGCGCCCCCATAGCATCAAGAGGTTAACAAGGCTAATCTGAAAACAAGACTCCCTAAATTTCATCAGCATATCTATTGCGCAACCAGGGATGGAAAAACATTGGATCACTGTTACTCTAACTTCCGCGACGCATATAAGGCCCTGCCCCGCCCCCCTTTCGGAAAAGCTGACCACGACTCCATTTTGCTGATCCCTGCCTACAGACAGAAACTGAAACAAGAAGCTCCCACGCTGAGGTCTGTCCAACGCTGGTCCGACCAAGCTGACTCCACACTCCAAGACTGCTTCCATCACGTGGACTGGGACATGTTTCGTATTGCGTCAGATAACAACATTGACGAATACGCTGATTCGGTGTGCGAGTTCATTAGAACGTGCGTTGAAGATGTCGTTCCCATAGCAACGATTAAAACATTCCCTAACCAGAAACCGTGGATTGATGGCAGCATTCGCGTGAAACTGAAAGCGCGAACCACTGCTTTTAATCAGGGCAAGGTGTCTGGTAACATGACCGAATACAAACAGTGCAGCTATTCCCTCTGCAAGGCTATCAAACAAGCTAAGCGTCAGTACAGAGACAAAGTAGAATCTCAATTCAACGGCTCAGACACAAGAGGCATGTGGCAGGGTCTACAGTCAATCACGGACTACAGGAAGAAATCCAGCCCAGTCACGGACCAGGATGTCTTGCTCCCAGGCAGACTAAATAACTTTTTTGCCCGCTTTGAGGACAATACAGTGCCACTGACACGGCCTGCAACGGAAACATGCGGTCTCTGCTTCACTGCAGCCGAGGTGAGTAAAACATTTAAACGTGTTAACCCTCGCAAGGCTGCAGGCCCAGATGGCATCCCCAGCCGCGCCCTCAGAGCATGCGCAGACCAGCTGGCTGGTGTGTTTACGGACATATTCAATCAATCCCTATACCAGTCTGCTGTTCCCACATGCTTCAAGAAGGCCACCATTGTTCAAAGCTAAGGTAACTGAGCTAAACGACTACCGCCCCGTAGCACTTACTTCCGTCATCATGAAGTGCTTTGAGAGACTAGTCAAGGACCATATCACCTCCACCCTACCTGACACCCTAGACCCACTCCAATTTGCTTACCGCCCAAATAGGTCCACAGACGATGCAATCTCAACCACACTGCACACTGGCCTAACCCATCTGGACAAGAGGAATACCTATGTGAGAATGCTGTTCATCGACTACAGCTCGGCATTCAACACCAGAGTACCCTCCAAGCTCGTCATCAAGCTCGAGACCCTGGGTCTCGACCCCGCCCTGTGCAACTGGGTACTGGACTTTCTGACGGGCCTCCCCCAGGTGGTGAGGGTAGGTAACAACATCTCCTCCCCGCTGATCCTCAACACTGGGGCCCCACAAGGGTGCGTTCTGAGCCCTCTCCTGTACTCCCTGTTCACCCACGACTGCGTGGCCACGCACGCCTCCAACTCAATCATCAAGTTTGCGGACGACACAACAGTGGTAGGCTTGATTACCAACAACGACGAGACGGCCTACAGGGAGGAGGTGAGGGCCCTCGGAGTGTGGTGTCAGGAAAATAACCTCACACTCAACGCCAACAAAACTAAGGAGATGATTGTGGACTTCAGGAAAAAGCAGAGGGAACACCCCCCTATCCACATTGATGGAACAGTAGTGGAGAGGGTAGCAAGTTTTAAGTTCCTCGGTATACACATCACAGACAAACTGAATTGGTCCACTCACACAGACAGCATCGTGAAGAAGGCGCAGCAGCGCCTCTTCAACCTCAGGAGGCTGAAGAAATTCGGCTTGTCACCAAAAGCACTCACAAACTTCTACAGATGCACAATCGAGAGCATCCTGGCGGGCTGTATCACCGCCTGGTACGGCAACTGCTCCGCCCACAACCGTAAGGCTCTCCAGAGGGTAGTGAGGTCTGCACAACGCATCACCGGGGGCAAACTACCTGCCCTCCAGGACACCTACACCACCCGATGTTACAGGAAGGCCATAAAGATCATCAAGGACATCAACCACCCGAGCCACTGCCTGTTCACCCTGCTATCATCCAGAAGGCGAGGTCAGTACAGGTGCATCAAAGCTGGGACCGAGAGACTGAAAAACAGCTTCTATCTCAAGGCCATCAGACTGTTAAACAGCCACCACTAACATTGAGTGGCTGCTGCCAACACACTGACTCAACTCCAGCCACTTTAATAATGGGAATTGATGGGAAACGATGTAAATATATCACTAGCCACTTTAAACAATGCTACCTTATATAATGTTACTTACCCTACATTATTCATCTCATATGCATACGTATATACTGTACTCTATATCATCGACTACATCCTTATGTAATACATGTATCACTAGCCACTTTAACTATGCCACTTTGTTTACATACTCATCTCATATGTATATACTGTACTCGATACCATCTACTGTATCTTGCCTATGCTGCTCTGTACCATCACTCATTCATATATCCTTATGTACATATTGTTTATCCCCTTACACTGTGTATAAGACAGTAGTTTAGGAATTGTTAGTTAGATTACTTGTTGGTTATTACTGCATTGTCGGAACTAGAAGCACAAGCATTTCGCTACACTCGCATTAACATCTGCTAACCATGTGTATGTGACAAATAAAATTTGATTTGATTTGATCTTTTTTTGCCACACATTCCCCCCTCAGAGTCATAGTACATAGTCAATGGTAGGCTAAGAGGGGAGTCTTTTGGTAGGTACACCTACAGCTCATCTCTTGGTAGCAGTACTGTAGACTCCTTTATCACCAACCTCAACCCAGAGTATCTCAGAGCTTTCACAGTCAGCCCACTAACACCTCTTTCAGACCAGAGTAAAAAAAATCACACTGTATCTGAGAAAAGCATCACGGCCCAATAAATGACATGGTTCGAAACAGCCAATAAAAAAGCCAGTAGTCTTAACATTTTGTATACACCCCTTGTCCTAACAGGCTGACTACACCGCTCGCATCGCATGCGCGTCGCGTTGCAAAATACATTTAGAAATCTATGTTATTCAATTATTGCACCCACACTGCTCGCGCACGCCAACGAGCGTCTGCGTTGCCAAGGGCTAAAATAGAAGTCAGTTCTATTTGTGATGCAGATCAAGCTGCAAGTCCTGCCTCTCCCACCTCCTCATTGGTTTATAGAAGCAGATACCCACGTGCCATCTCCTCATTGGTTATACCCATGTGGGTGACTGAAAGACGAACGAGGTCAGTGGCGGTAATGCACCTAATTTCTGAAAGTTGCCAATCGCAATATAAAGTCAAGAGATGAAAAAGCCTGGAAGGAGGAGAGATGACTAGAAACGATTTGGTTGACCGTTTTATGTGTGGATTAATTGGCGGAGTAGAGGACCTTGTGCATTTCAGGTAAAATAACAACTCAATGTTTATATCCAAGGACAAATTAGCTAGCAACAGCAAGCTAGCTAAATAGGACAAATTAGCCAGCAAGTGCAAGCTAGCTAAATTGCCATAAATGTTTAATGCTTTTTGACCTGTCCCCAAATTAATATAATTGGTTCAGAGTTAGTTTTGATATTTTAACCTGCGTGTCGTGATCGCGTTTGGTGTGGGGGGACAAAATACATATATGCACGATGGCGCACGTGCATAACCGGTTTGGGTTCCATGTAAGTGTAAAAAGTGACCCGCCTTCACTAAACCCCTAAAATAAAGCAGCTTAATTTAATTTTGAACCCCAAATATATTTGCATGAAGAAACAACTTGTCATTCAAACTTTGTGAATATCTGGGTTTTCCCTCTTCACAATGCAGAAAGACTGCATTTAATCAGTGGACACCACTAATTTTTTTATTACAACACATTTGTCTTAATAAAGTAGAGGTTTATTATTATTAGTATTATTACTGAAAGTACTGCATAGGTGTAAACATACATTTTTTGTACCGCATAGGTGTAAATATACATTTTTAGCACTTGTAAAGCATAAGAAACTAGCAGAAATGTGCAAAAAGTAGTCCAAAAAGTAGTATTGAATGCATTTTATTGAACATTTTTGGCAATATAGTGATTTACTCGTATATACTGTACAATGAGGATTTCAACTACAAAATACTAGTCTTCTCCCATTTTATGAAGCATTGCCCCCACCCACAAGGTGTACAAACAACAACAATAAATATGAATAAATTAAGATAGATACAAAACAAAAACGTGAACAACATAAATCAATCAACTCGAATTAGCACATGTAGAACAGTATGCAAGTGTGCATGGACTGTGCAGATGTATTTCTCACTTGTGCAGTTAGTATTTGTTTTAAAGTCCTTCTTTGAGGTGCAGATTTGGCATCTCCTCCTCTTGCATGCCTCAGCTGCAGCCTCAGGTGGATCAGGACAAGATTCAACCCACTGAACAGCTTTCACAAGCGCTGCAGAGGCTGCTGAGTAGGGGAGGCGCTCCCTTCTTTGAATGTGTGGGGGTACAAGTGCCTTTCCCAGCTGCTCCGCTTGTTCCACTTATCAGGCATCCAGGTAGAGTTGATCTTGTTCCATATCACAAAGGCATTGTATTAGGACACATCAATGATATTATGGAAGATGACCAGGGGCCAGCGGGCAGTCATCCTCCTACAGCTGTGGTTTTAGTACAGGTTGGTGGGCTTCCTGTCCTCATGATCACTGATCTCAGCTGTTTTGTGCAGTGTCCTCAGGAGGACCACATTCTTGTTTCTCTTTGGGAGGTAAGAAACTAGAGTGGTGGTGGGGGTGAAGGCTGAGAAGGCCTTGTTGGGAGGATCTCAGGCCTGTTCTTAATAACTATGGTGATCTTCCTCTTCATGAGCTGCTGGCTGAGTTCATAAGAGGTGAAGAAATTGTCACATGTGACATTGTACTCCCTCAGTCACATCTGTCACATTAAGCACAATCCGCATCCCCTGGTTCTTCTCTGGGCCTCCACTGGTTGGCTTCCCTGTGTAGACAGAAAACAATCACATAAATCAATGATGTTACAACAATATATAATAAAATGAACAGTGAAAATCACTTACATTACAGATATGAAAATACAAATGTACCTCTGAATGGAACCAGTTGCTCATCCACTGTTACTTCAGGCCCAGAGTTGAAGAGGTACGGCAGACGCTCCACCCACTCCTCCCAGACCTCTCTTATGGCCACCAGTTTAACTCTCACACGTCTTTCAGGTCTTGACTCATGGTTATTAAATCGTAGCATTCTTGAGAAAGTGTGAAAGACTTTCAGTGGCATTGTGGCATGGAACATCGCCCTTCCACTGTCTGTATTCCAGAGACTACATGTAGCCTCGCCTTGGGACCAACACACCCGCTAAGTTTAGCAGCCCTATGTAGGCATGCAGGTCAATCTCATCCATCCTTTTCCAGTTGTCTCCATATTTACGGAAACCCTCCAAATTTGTGATCTCCTGGATGATGTTTTCGATGGCTGGTGTGATGAACATGTAGAATGTTTAGGCGATGTCCTGGGCATTGGCAACTGCATGTCTTGTGGGCCCTTGGGGTCATCCTTAAGATATTTGCTGCCGTTCTGCCCTGGTTGTCATATGGCGACAAGGACCATGTAATTTTGCTGTTTGAAAAAAATGTCTCTCTTTCAGTTTAGGGGATTTATCTGAAGATGATGCATCGTGCTCTGGGTTGTATTCTTCCCCATCTTCTTCTTCAGATACCTCCTCCTCTTCTAAATCATTGCTCTCTTGTTCCTCCTCGACATCTGAAAAAAATCTGATCTACGACCTGTTGGGCACTGAAACGTGCACTCATGGCTTCAGCAAAGAGAGAACTGGGGAGACTGTCATCTGCAGCACCTTCATAGCCTCTGACTGCATTCCCCATTAGTAAACAATGCTTTCAGGACATGCTTATTTTGTCAGAAATGTTGTTTATTTTGTCTGTGAACTTGAGTCAAGTCTGGGGTCATGGAGGGGAGATGCTGCACATGTACAAGAAAGTTTGAGCTTTGTTCAATCAATTCATTCAGTAGTACACAATCTCAATTTCTCATTGTGTGTGTGTCTTTGTGGTTTTTGTGTTTTATAACTACCGGGTCAAAAAGGACCCTAAGACAATATTTGTACCCTGGTGGTGTACAGCGTTCATGGAAATATGAACAAAGGCAAGTTTTCATTTTTTCTAATGTTGGGGTCACTCTAGAAAAAGTCACCAAATTTCAAGATGAAAAAATATAATTTTGCCGTTTTTCTCTGCTGTTAAACGTAGTGGCGGGTCATTTTTGACCCTTAAGACAACACAAGGGTTAATTATGTAACAACAACCATACCCAAAAGGCACAATATCCACAACCAAGGGAAGGTAGTGCAGGAGGGGGGGCGTTTTTAGAATCAATACCCAAACTCACACGGGGCCCAAGGGCAGTACGGGGGCAGCCTGTCACTTCGCACACAGGGCCCTTGCCCGGAATGTGGCGCTTGTGAATTCTGGGGCAGGATGTATGACTAGTATCCACCTGGTGGTAGTGTGGTACAAGTAATGAATGCAATAAGTAACAACAACCATACCCAAAAGGCACAATATCCACAACCAAGGGAAGGTAGTGCAGGAGGGGGGGCGTTTTTAGAATCAATACCCAAACTCACACGGGGCCCAAGGGCAGTACGGGGGACAGCCTGTCACTTCGCACACAGGGCCCTTGCCCGGAATGTGGCGCTTGTGAATTCTGGGGCAGGATGTATGACTAGTATCCACCTGGTGGTAGTGTGGTACAAGTAATGAATGCACATTCTCCTACAGCAAGGAAGGTGTAAATAAGCCTCCTTGGCTCATCTAAAGAAACAAGAGCAAACCAAAAATATGAAATCAGGAAAAATGGTTTGATAATGATTGCAAAATCTAAGTCATTGAGAAATATATTTAATCAAAAACACAGAGAACCAGACAACAAAAAATATACACAGTCAGTATGGTGAAACACTGAAGCAATACAAACATTACCCTAAGAACAAAAAAGGAACGGGACATTAGAAATCAACTGGATGGAATTGAGGAATCCATAGAATCAAACCACTTCTGGGAGAATTTTAATAAATTAAACAAACCTCATGAATAATTGGTTATCCAAAATGGGGATATGCAAAACCTTTACAGCAATATAACAAATAGCCCAGATCAAAAATATATACAAGAAAAATGACACATCCTTGAATCAGCAGTCATAGACAAAGAACAAAAGTCAAATTACAAAGAATCCTGTGGATACCCCACTTACAGAATAATAATTATTGGAAAAACGATCCACTCTCCAACCCAGAAAGGGCTGCGTTGCTGATCGTATTTTAAATTAAATCATCAAATATACAGACTACAAATTCAATTTTCTCTGTTATTTGGAACCAAGGATTGATCACACCAATCTATAGAATTTGAGACAATTTGACCCAAGTAATTACAGAGGAATTTGCATTAACAGCAACTTAGGGAAAATGCTCTGCAGTGTCATACATTAGCAAAATATGTCATTTAATTTAAGAACACAACGTCCTGAGCAGAAGCCAGATTGGATTTGATTTTATATCATACAACAGACCACAGTTACACCTTCCACACTCTAATTGACCAACAAGTAAACCAAAACGAAGGCAACAACTACTATTGTTTTGTAGACTTCAAGAAAACATTTGATTCAATTTGGCAAAAAGGTATTTTTTTATAAACTAATAGTAAGTGGTATTGGAGAGAAAACATACGTTATTAAATCAAT
Source organism: Oncorhynchus masou masou (assembly GCF_036934945.1). NCBI lineage: Eukaryota > Metazoa > Chordata > Actinopteri > Salmoniformes > Salmonidae > Oncorhynchus > Oncorhynchus masou. The sequence goes on along the minus strand of NC_088224.1, from coordinate 29,582,317 downwards.
GTACACTAAAAATTGGCAACAAGCAAACAGACTTCTTCTCTCAGGGACATGGAGTGAATTGGCAAAAACATTAGAAGAATTTGTAGCACCTGGTCTCACCCTACACAACACTGAAATCAAGTGTCTGCTGTACGCAGATGACCTGGTGGTGCTGTCTCCCACTAAAGAGGGGTTACAGTAGCACCTAGATCATCTGCACAGGTTCATCTAATATATATATATATATATATAATGATATCCCAAAAAAGGTCTGAAATTTAGACACAGTTCTATTGGAACACACCAAACACTACACGTATCCGGGACTAAATATCAGCAACACCGGTAGCTTTCACATCGCTGTGAATGAGCTGAGAGACAAAGCAAGAAGAGCATTCTATGCCATTAAAAGGAACATTAAAATGGAAATGTTGCAATCAATTATAGAACCAATTGCTCTAAATGGCAGTGAAGTATGAGGTCTTCTCTCTAATAATGAATTTACCAAATGACAAAAACATCCAATCGAAATACTGCTTGCAGAGTTTTGCAAGACTGTATTGCAAGTGCAAAGAAAAACTCCAAATAATGCATGTAGAGCAGAATTGGGCCAAAACGCCCTCCTTTTTCATATTGAAAAAAGAGCCATCAAATTACAACCATCTGAAAACAAGTGACCTTAAAACATCCCACAGCCCTACATCACACAGCCCTACAATGTCAAGAGATTAAACAAGAGAAGAGTCCCCTCAGCCAGCTGGTTCTGAGGCTCAGTTCACTAACCCAAACCAACCCCATAGAGCCTCAGGACAGCACTCAGAAAATCTGGCCCAACCAAATCATCACAAAGCAAAAATAAAAATATATCACCTATTGGAAAGACACCACAACAAATCTAAGTAAACTTCAATGCTATTTGGCTCTAAACAGACATTACATGGTGGCAGATTGAGGAAAACACTGACTAAGTACAGACTCAGTGAGCACAGTCTGGCGAGAGACCGGTCACCACAGGCAAACCTGACTGGCCAGAGAGGACAGGCTGTGCTCACTCTGCTCTAGGGGAGAAGTAGAGACAGATGCATTTCCTATTACACTGTGACAAATACTCAGACCTAAGAGACTATTTATTTCCCAAGATTATCATTCACTACGAAGAATTTGAAACGATAAAAGATGAAGAAAATAATCTAATATATAATGGTGAAAAGCCAAAATGTGCAGTTTTGGCAGCCAAATATGTGTCCTCCGGCCAATGAAAAGGGCAATGCAATATTTCCCATTTGGTTTTGTTTTGGCTTTCATACCACGTCATGTGTCTTCTCAGTCAGGTTGAGACTGGTCTACTACTATTGCTTTAATGTATCATTATTTTCATAAATTTTGTTGTTGTGGTTGCTGTTAATAGAAATCCCATTTTAACTACTACTATTATTGCTGTTGGTCCAACCATTTTTGATATATGTATACTTTGACAATGTAAGTAATTTAACTTGCCATGTCAATAAAGTCCACTGAATTGAATTGAATTGGGAGAGACAGACCGAGAGGAGAGACCGAGAGGAGAGCCGAGAGGAGTGACAGAGAGGCGAGACAGAGAGATAGATAGAGAGAGCGCACAGCATGGCCATTGTGTCCGATCCTAAGAGTCCTTCACTCTGTTCCTCTCAGACAGACTGACAGCCTTGAAGGACCAGACAGGCAGGAGGAAGAGAGTGTCACAGTGGTGTGTGAGATATACTGTATGGGCACCACTCACCAAACCAGTGCGTCATCATTTCTCAATGAGCTGATGCAGCTACTATGAAGCTGCATGACTAAAAACCGTTAGAATTGCATTGAAATAGCATTTCAGTCCAGGACTAGCCTTATTTAACTCATTTCCAAACTTTTGCTGCTAAAGGAGAAAGACATAAGGGGCCAGGTGAGGTCAGGAATGGTCAGAACCTGCTCTAGACAAGACACAATGGTAGACCATGGCCTACAGCTGACCCTTGGTCCGTCCCTGTCAAGCCTCTCCATGTCAACTGTCAACTCACATGGACTCAAAGACCTGTTGTGTTAGCCAGCTGAGGAAAAAGCAGTCAGTCAGCCAGCTTTCCTGCTGCCCAGAAGCTACAAGGTAAAAAAACATCCCTAAAGCATTTGACATTTAAGTCATTTAGCAGAGCGACTTAAAGTAAATACTGAGTGGATATACATTTTTCATACTGGTCCCCTGTGGGAATCAAACCCACAACCCTGGCATTGCAAGCACCATGCTCTACCAACTGAGCCACATGGGACAAAGCATTCTTCTTCCATCCAGATGCATGTCACTCCAGTGTCTTGTAGGGCATATTTGAATTTAACCACATCCTATCCAATAGGGTACAAAGAGAAGCATAGGAATGATGATATATGGTCGGTGGCATGACAATGGCTTGGAACTTGGAATAGGTTCATGTCAATAATTCAGTTGGATCCCTGAGCAGAGTAAACTTTCCTGATTCCTGAAGAACCAATCATTTACCATATATCTGTTTGAGAGGATTGCAAAATAATAATAACTGTCTTTGTACAGCGCTTTTCAATACAAGTAACAAAGTTCTTCACATCATAAAATAAAACTACTAACAAACAAATGGAAGCTAGGAGACATTTAAAAAAAGATAGCTAATTAAAATCCTACGTTGAAGTCATACATTAAAAGGATCTTATTAAAAGAATATGGTAAACAATGGGAAAAAGAGATACTACTGCTGTGAAAGACTTCGGAGATATAACATATACTAGTATACCCACCTACCCTAACTTACCAAACCACACAATAGGGCGTGAAAATCATTGCCTTGATTTATTTGAGTATTCCATCGTGTAGGATGATTTCTTTACATACTTCAAAGAAATGCTAAAGAGTAAAACAATTTCATTGAGAGTTTTACCGATTTTTTCGAGCTGTAAAGAAATCTATGATTTTTCCATCCTCTACTAGCACTCCCATGCTTTATTTCAGCCAGATATTCCATGATGAAACATCAGCGTCCCCTACTGCACCTGGGGGGGAATGTGTTGTGTGTAAAACCTCTCCCTCGCCTTCCCTTTCACTCCTGACAGGACGGACAGCATCTGAAGAGAAGCCGAGGAGAAGAAGCCACTTTAGTCTATTGAGGTACACCCCATCTCCATCTTTAGGGGCAGAACTAGAACTTGAATCTCAATCATGTAAAGTATTTATACATTTATTTAAATCATAAATGTATTTGATGCATGGTCTCTGCTGTTGCTCTAAATGTCATAGAGCCAGCACAGCACAGCAAGTACCCAAGCCACAAGATGACGCTATTACTGTAGCCTACCATTTAAAACATGGACCTGATCGACAAAGAATATATAGGGTACTAGGGGGTAACTAGCCCCCTGGTATTCAAATTATATTTAGTGTAATTGTACCTAATGCATTGTATGAAAAAGGAACAACAAAGAAAGAACAAAGAAAGTATATGTGGAAGTTGTAAAAAATAGGGAATTTATACAAAATCTCCCCATCATGCGGATATGTATGGTGACATGTGCAACACCATTACCCCCCATATTTTAATTAAATACTTGAAAATGATTAAACAATAAAAATAAAATAATAAAAATAAGACAACTGGACTTAGCAGTTGGGCTCCCAAGGAGCATCACTACAGACCTGGTTAAATTCCAGGCTGTATCACAATCGGTTGTGATTTGGAGTCCCATAGGGTGGTGCACAATTGGCCCAGCGTCTTCCGGATTAGGGCTTGGCTGGGGTAGGCTGTCATTGTAAATAAGAATTTGTTCTTAACTGACTTGCCTAGCAAAATAAAGGTTACATTAGAAAAAAATCAAACATAAGTATTACTTGCAAAAGGGTTAGTAAACAGATTAAATACATTTTTTAACACACTTGTGTGAAACCCTATATCATAATCTTCTACAGGGTAACAGGTACCCCCAGGGGTACTTAAAAAACATCAGTTTTCTAAAAACAACATTTCATGAAATACCTAAAAAAAGTGTAAACTGTAGGCATTTCTTTCCCTTTAAAAGTTTATTTGCTTAAGCATGACCTTCATCCAAATGTTTTTTCAAACATTGCTCGTTACCCCCCTATACATTAGGTAAAAGTGCTGGCATCTTACTACTAAACACTCATTCTCTATTCTCAAGTGTGCTAAATATGTACACTACCCTGGGACAGACACTCTTCCTTGTAATTCAACACTTCAACACATTCAACATCACCTGATGTCCAACTAAATGTGTAAGGACGTGCCAAATGTCCATATTACATTTCAAAGGTAAGACCACGATGCAGACAACGTCGAATTAACAACAGTTTATTAATCCAACAGGGGCAGACAAAGACAGGTCCAGGGCAGGCAGGGGTCAGTAATCCAGATAGGTGGGGGAAAGGTACAGGATGGCAGGCAGGCTCAGGGTCTGGGCAGGCAGAATGGTCAACACCGGAAATACTAGAAAACAGGAACAAATCGAGAGACAGGAATAAAGGGAAAACCACTGGTAGGCTTGACAAAACAAAACGAACTGGCAACAGACAAACAGACAACACAGGTATAAATACATAGGGGATAATAGGGAAGACGGGCGACACCTGGAAGGGGGTGGAGACAATCACAAAGACAGGTGAACCAGATCAGGGTGTGACAGTCCAGGTGACTATACTAAGCAAATATTTAATTTTAACATTTAAAGTGTTGGTCCCATATTTCATGAGCTTAAATAATAGATCCCAGGAATGTTCCATACACACAAAAACCTATTTCTCTCAAATTTTGTAAACAAATTTGTCTACATCCTTTTCAGTTAGCATTTCTCCTTTGCAAAGATAATCCATTCACCTAAAAAGTGTGGCATATCAGAAAGCTGGTTAAACAGCATAATCATTACACAGGTGCACCTTGTGCTGGGGACAATACAAGGCCACTCTAAAATGTGCAGTTTTGTCACACAATGCCACAGATGTCTCAGGTTTTGAGGGAGAGTGCAATTGGCATGATGACGGGACAGGAATGTCCAACAGCGCTGTTGCCAGGTAATTGAAAATTTTGTAAACAAATTTGTCTACATCCTTTTCAGTTAGCATTTCTCCTTTGCAAAGATAATCCATCCACCTAAAAAGTGTGGCATATCAGAAAGCTGGTTAAACAGCATAATCATTACACAGGTGCACCTTGTGCTGGGGACAATACAAGGCCACTCTAAATTGTGCAGTTTTGTCACACAATGCCACAGATGTCTCAGGTTTTGAGGGAGAGTGCAATTGGCATGATGACGGGACAGGAATGTCCAACAGCGCTGTTGCCAGGTAATTGAATGTTAATTTCTCTATCATATGCCACCTCTAACATTTAGAGGATTTGTACGTCCAAACGGCCTCACAACCACAGACTACGTGTAACCACCTCAGTCCAAAACTTCCACATCCAGCTTCTTCACCTGCAGGATCGTCTGAAACCAGGTACCCGGATAGCTGATAAAACAGTGGGTTTGCAAAATCAAAGAATTTCTTCACAAACAGTCAGAAACCATCTCAGGGAAGCTCATCTGCTTGCTCGTCGTCGCCAGGGTCTTGACCTGACTGCAGTTCAGCATTGTATCCAACTTCAGTGGGCAAATGTTCACCTTCGATGGCCACTGGCATACTGGAGAAGTGTACTCTTCACGGAGTAATCCCAGTTTGAGCTGTACCACGTAGCTGCAAGCGGTTTGCTGATGTCAATATTGTGAACAGAGTGCCCCGTGGTGGGGTTATGGTATGAGCAGGCACAAGCTACGGACAAAGAACACAATTGAATTTTATCGATGGCAATTTGAGTGCACAGAGAAACCATGACGAGATCCTGAGTCCCATTATCATTATTCATCTGCCGCCATCACCTCATGTTTTAGCATGATCATTTTTATTTTTATTTCACCTTTATTTAACCAGGTAGGCAGGTTGAGAACAAGTTCTCATTTACAACTGCGACCTGGCCAAGATAAAGCAAATCAGTGCAACACAAACAACAACACAGAGTTACACATGGAATAAACAAGTGTACAGTCAATAACACAATAGAAAATATAAAGATGATATACAGTGTGTGCAAATGGCGTGAGGAGGTAAAGCAATAAATAGGCCATAGTAACGAAGTAATTACAGTTTAGCAAATTAACACTGGAGTGATAGATGAGCAGATGGTGATGTGCAAGTAGAAATACTGGTGTGCAAAAGAGCAGAAAAGTAAATAAAAACAATATGGGGATGAGGTAGGTATATTGGGTGGGCTATTTACAGATGAGCTGTTTATTTTATTATTATTTATTTTAGTTCACCTTTATTTAACCAGCTAGGCTAGTTGAGAACAAAGTCTATATACAGTGAGTGCAAATGAGGTAAGATAAGGGAGTTAAGGCATTAAATAGGCCATGGTGGCGAAGTAATTACAATATTGCTACGTTCGTTGATGCAAGAATTAGGTCAAGGTTCAGCGTGGTAAGCTTTCATCATTTTGTTAGATGAACACGAAACAAAAATAACAAACTACATCCAAACGTGAAGCTACATGCAGTGCAGAACGCAACTACACACAAACAAGCTCCCACAACTAAAGGTGGAAAAAAGGCTGCCTAAGTATGATCCCCAATCAGAGACAACGATTGGGAACCATACCCGGCCAACAATACCCGACCAACAAATAAATAGAAAACTAGAATGCCCACCCAAATCACACCCTGACCTAACCAAATAGAGAAATACAAATACTCTCTAAGGTCAGGGCGTGACAAATATAGCAATTAAACACTGGAATGGTAGATGTGCAGAAGATGAATGTGCAAGTCGAGATACTGGGGTGCAAAGGAGCAGGGTAAATAAATAAATACAGTATGGGGATGAGGTAGAAAGATGGGCTGTCTACAGATGGGCTATGTACAGGTGCAGTGATCCGTGAGCTGCTCAGACAGCTGGTGCTTAAAGCTAGTGAGGGAGATATGAGTCTCCAGCTAAAGTGATTTTTGCATTTCGTTCCAGTCATTTGCAGCAGAGAACTGAAAGGAAAAGCGACCAAACGAGGAATTGGCTTTGGGGATGACCAGTGAGATATACCTGCTGGGGCGTGTGCTACGAGTGGGTGCTGCTATGGTGACCATTGAGCTGAGATAAGGCGGGGCTTTACCTAGCATAGACTTGTAGATGACCTGGAGCCAGTGGGTCTGGTGACGAATATGTAGCGAGGACAGCCGACTAGAGGATACAGGACGCAGTGGTAGGTGGTACAAGGGGCTTTGGTGACAAAACGGATGGCACTGTGATAGACTGCATCCAATTTGTTGAGTAGAGTGTTGGAGGCTATTTTATAGATGACATCACCAAAGTCAAGGATCGGTAGGACGGTCAGTTTTACGAGGATATGTTTGGCAGCATGAGTGAAGGATGCTTTGGTGTGGTATAGGAAGCCGATTCTAGATATAATTTTGGATTGGAGATGCTTAATGTGAGTCTGGAAGGAGAGTTTACAGTCTTTCCAGACACCTAGGTATTTGTAGTTGTCCACAAATTCTAAGTCAGAGCCATCCAGAGTAGTGATGCTGTACTGGCGGGCAGGTGTGGGCAGTGATCGATTGAATAGCATGGAGAGTTGTATGGCATTGAAGCTCATCTGGAGGTTAGTTAAAACAGTGTCCAAAGAGGGGCCAGAAGTATACAGAATGGCATCGTCTGCGTAGAGGTGGATCAGAGAATCACCAGCAGCAAGAGCAACATATTTGATGTATACAGAGATGAGAGTCGGCCCGAGAATTGAACCCTGTGGCACCCCCATAGAGACTGCCAGAGGTCTGGACAACAGGCCCTTCGATTTGACACCCTGAACTCCATCAGAAAAGTAGTTGGTAAACCAGGCGAGGCAATCATTTGAAAAACCAAGGCTGTCGAGTCTGCCAATAAGAATGTGGTGATTGACAGAGTCGAAAGCCTTGGCCAGGTCGATGAATACGGCTGCACAGTATTGTCTCTTATCGATGGAGGTTATGATGTCGTTTAGGACCTTGAGCGTGGCTGAGGTGCACCCATGACCAGCTCTAAAACCAGATTGCATAGCGGAGAAGGTACGGTGGGATTCGAAATGGTCGGTAATCTGTTTGTTAACTTGGCTTTCGAAGGCCTTAGAAAGGCAGGGTAGGATAGATAGTCTGTAGCAGTTTGGGTCTAGAGTGTCACTCCTTTCAAGAGGGGGATGACCGCTGCAGTTTTCCAATCTTTGTGAATCTCAGACGATACGAAAGAGAGGTTGAACAGGCTAGGGGTAGCAACAATTTCGGCAGATCATTTTAGAACGTGGCGGTCCAGATTGTCTAGCCCGGCTGATTTGTAGGGGTCCAGATTTTGCAGTCCTTTCAGAACATCAGCTATCTGGATTTGGGTAAACGAGAAATGGCGGGGGCTTTGGCGGGTTGCTGTGGGGGGTGCCTGGCAGTTGACCGTGGTGGGGGGAGCCAGGTGGAAAGCATGGCCAGCCGTAGAGAAATGCTTATTGAAATTCTAAATTATAGGGGATTTATCGGTGGTGACAGTGTTTCCTAGACTCAGAGCAGTGGCCAGCTGGGAGGGGGTGCTCTTATTCTCCATGGACTTTACAGTGTCCTCAAACTTTTTTGAGTTTGTGCTACAGGATGCAAATTTCTGTTTGAAAAAGTGAGCCTTAGCTTTCCTCACTGCCTGTGTATATTTGATCCTAACTTCCCTGAAAAGTTACATATCATGGGGGCTATTCGATGCTAATGCAGAACGCAAAGGTTGTTTTTGTGCTCGTCAAGGGCAGACAGGTCTGGTGAGGAAGGCACTTTTAAAGAATAACCAGGCATCCTCTACTGACGGGATGAGGTCAATGTCATTCCAGGATACCCCGGCCAGGTCGATTAGAAAGGCCTGCTCGCATAAGTGTTTTAGGGAGCGTTTGCCAGTGATGAGGGTTGGTCGTTTGGTCACAGACCCATTACAGATGCAGGCAATGAGGCAGTGATCGCTGAAATCTTGATTGAAAACTGCAGAGGTGTATTTGGAGGGTGAGTTAGTTTGGATGATATCTATGCCGGTGCCCGTGTTTACGAATTTGGGGTTGTACCTGGTAGGTTCATTGATAATTTGTGTGAGATTGAGGGCATCAACCTTAGATTGTAGGATGGACGGGGTGTTACGCATGTCCCAGTTTAGGTCACCACTAGCACGAGCTCAGAAGATAGATGGGGGGCAATCAATTCACATATGGTGTCGAGGGCACAGCTGGGGGAAGAAGGTGGTCTATAGCAAGCGGCAACAGTGAGAGACTTGTTTCTGGAAAGGTGGATTTTTAGAAGTAGAAGCTCGAATTGTTTGGGTACAGACCTGGAAAGTAAGACAGAACTCTGCAGGCTATCTCTACAGTAGATTGTAACACCGCCCCTTTGGCAGTTCTATCTTGGCGGAAAATGTTATAGTTAGGGATGGAGATTTCAGGGTTTTTTGTGGTTTTCCTAAGCCAGGATTCAGACACGGCTAAGACATCTGTGTTGACAGAGTGTGCTAAAGCAGTAAGTAAAACAAACTTAGGGAGTAGGCTTCTAATGTTAACATGCATGAAACCAAGACATTTACGGTTGCAGAAGTCAACAAATGAGAGCACCTGGGGAGTGGGAGTGGAGCTAGGCACTGCAGGACCTGGATTAACCTCTACATCACCAGAGGAACAGAGGAGAGGTAGGGTAAGGTTAAGGCTAAAGGCTATACGAACTGGCCGTCTCGCATGTTCGGAACAGAGAGCAAAAGGAGCAGGTTTCTGGGAACGATAGCATAGACTAGGCATAGTGTACAGACAAAGGTAAAGTAGGATGTGAGTACATTGGAGGTAAACCTAGGCATTGATTAATGATGAGAGAGATATAGTCTCTAGAGACGTTTAAACCAGGTGAAGTCATCGCATATGTAGGAGGTGGAACAAAATGGTTGGTTAAGGCATGTTGAGCAGGGCTAGAGGCTCTACAGTGAAATAAGACAGTAGTCACTAACCAGGACAGTAATGGAAGGGGCATATTGATATTAGAGAGAGGCATGCATAGCCAAGTGAACATATGGGTCCAGTGAGTGGTTGGAATGGCGGGGGACACGGCGATTCACACAGTTAGCAGGCCGGTGCTAACAACAATGTGCACAGCCCTGTGTCGCAAGGATCTGTACACATTTCCTGGAAGCTGAAAATGTTGCAGTTCTTCGACGGCCTGGATTTTCACCAAACATGTCACCATTTGAGCATGTTTGGGGTGCTCTGGATCGACGTGTATGACAGCCTGTTCCAGTTCCTGCCAATATCCAGCAACTTTGCACAGCCATTGAAGAGGAATGGGACAACATTCCACAGACCACAATCAACAGCCTGATCAACTCTATGTGAAGGAGATGTGGCGCGCTACATGAGGCCAATGTTGGTCACACCAGATACTGACTGGTTTTCTGATCCACACCCCTACCTTTAAAAAAAACTGTGACCAACAGAGGCATAACTCTATTCAACGTCATGTGAAACCCGTAAATTAGTGGCAAATTAATTTATTTCAATTGACTGATTACCCTATATGAACTGTAACTCAGTAAAATCTTTGAAATTGTTGCATGACGCGTTTATATTTTTGTTCATTGTATAAACAGAAGAAATTAACCATCTCATTCCTCTGAAACATCCCAAAGTGCAAAAAACGGTTTAATCAACATTGTTTCCATGTCATTTCAACTAGTTAATTGTGATGGCGTTGAATCAACATTGGAAACGGATTGGATTTTCAGAAAGTCATCATATTTTATTCACCAAACCTTTTACCTAAATCCAATGACATGGTTAATGTTTTTGTTGATTTCACGTTGAATTCACAACCAAATGTAAATCAAAACTAGATGTCAATCTGTCCCCAGTGGGATATCATTTCCTATATTCCTTTGAACAAAAAGAGAATATGAATCATATTAATTGGACTATACTCATATCTAACAGAAATGGGCAGACTTAATGAACTTATGGACTCACCAGTCATCCCATATTACTGCATGTGAAGAGGTTCTCCAAATAACCTTAATCTTTTTAAGTTATTGCATGAAACGATTTATTCATTATGATTGCTTCCTTCCTTCGTCTCATCTCATCTCTTCTACCTTTCATCAGATATTTCACATGGGAAGACTTCTCCATATGATATAATTGCTTCTCCTCATCAAAAAGCAATTGAGTCTAATGAAAAAAATATTACAGATATGGACAGGGAAATAGGCCGTGCATTTCAGTTATACGGTAGCAAAGCGGAGGTCGATAAGGGGAGGTTTTGATTGCCAACTCACTGAGGAGAACATTACTGTGTGTAGGCCTTGGGGTTTGTTTACCTTCTGACTAACAGAGTGAGAGGGAAGGAGTTTAGCCGCATGTTATTCTAGGGGCCTTCGGGGCTGGTCGTCTCTGGGGAGAAAAATCTAAATGTACTGAAGGAGCTGAGTTTTTTTTAACTCTCCATTTTGTTCTTTATTTTATTGACAGACAGGTTGAAATTAGAGGCGGGAGACAGACCTGGGGGAGGACAGATAGGGATTTGGCTGGTACAGGTTTGAAACCCTGTCACAAGGGGCCATGTGAAGTTCAGAGTAGGCACCACTACCACTAGAACTAACTCTGATACTGAGCTCCACTCCCAAAAGATGTGAATTGTACAATGTAAAAGGACAGAAGAGAGAGAGAAAATGGCAACAAAAAAGTTTCTCTCTTCCCAGCAACTAAAAGAGAGTAACTTCTCTAACCCTGCTGCCAGCCCAGGTCCCTAATCCGATGACGGGGAGGCAGAGCGCCCCAGGCAGGGTGTGGGGGTGTCTGAACAGGGCAAACTACTCCACTGGGGGACCCGCAAGAACGGGATGGCCTGGGTCTAGCAGGTCTAAGAGTCTTGGAGCAGGCTGCTGGCAATGAGGCTCTGGAGGCCCCTTAGAACAGTAGTTCTCTAGTGTGTGTGTGTGTGTGTGTGTGTGTGTGTGTGTGTGTGTGTGTGTGTGTGTGTGTGTGTGTGTGCGCGTGCGTGCGTGCGTCTTGGCATTGACCCTTGGAGGGACCTTCAGAACACTGGCTGTCTAATGAGGACCAACTAAAAGTCATCTCATTCTCATTACTACGCCTGATGGTTCAGCTGCACTTCTCTCTCTCAGAGACTCAGACTTAAGATCCTGCCTCCCCCTGTAGCACTGGGAAGGGAGGACCACCACAACCGACCAGACCGTTCATTGGATTGAACCCGTCTGTCAGATGGGCTGCGGATAGCTCCATTAGTTCCATTGTGCCGCCCAGGCAAGCTCAATCAAGCACAGCTAAAGAATTTGAAAGAAATACGAATACTTTATTTATTCTGGTAATCCAATCAATTGAACATATGCGGTGGTACTTAATGAATATGATGTCAATTTGGTTGTCATCTGAGACATTCTCATCAATGATAAGATGACATAAACTCTACAGTGGAAAGTCTACACATCAGAGTTATCGGATTCAAATGGAATTAGTGTTCAATTTAAATGTTTGAATATGAAATTATTCTTGATGGGATGAAATGTGATTTTACCTTCTAAAATGTGAGAATTGGGCTTTCATAAGGTTAGGGCTCTGTTCAATCAGTGGCCCGCCCCTGTGAAGGGACATGGGCTATAAAACATTTCAAACACACCCTCCTTTCCCTTCCTATATAAGCCCTTGACGACAATATAACCTCCTGTTCCGAGGACGTGAGGACGACGGTCCGATGTCAGAATGGTTCAGATAATAACTACAGAACGAAGACAACAGCGTGAGCTTTGGTTGGGAATGGTATGAACTTTGAACTCTTATTCACTACAGAAATGATACCTCCTAGCTGTTGAGTTAGCAACAGCCACAGCAAACGAGGGTTTGGAAGGAACAGACAGAGTATCCCGTCTACCACACAACGAAGTCTCTACAACATATTCAATTTACCAGCAGAGACATTCTTCAAAGGACGAAGGACTCAGTTGTGCAACACGGCCTTCCATCTACCACCAACCTACCGAAGCGCAGCTCAGAGTAAATATTTATTGCATTTTCCTTTTCTAAATGGGCGGTAATTTAGAATTGTAACGCTCTGGGTGTCGTGGGTGTGGAGTCAGACGCAGGAAACAGAGAGTGCAATACTGTGCTCTTTTAATGCACTCACGCAACACGGGGTGCTCAAAATCAAATGCCCCAAACACGGGGGATGAAAACAGTACAGCAGAAAATACACGACCAGGAAGAAACACGTTCCTCTACTACCTACACGAAGGTCACAATGATTAATCCCGCACAAAGAAACAGGCGGACCGGCTGTCTAATAAAGCCCAACTAATGACTCACTAACAGGTGCTAACACTAAACATACAAGGAGGGGGAGGAAAGACAATCAGTGGCAGCTAATTGGCCGGCGTCAACGACCGCCGGGCGCCACCCAACCGGGAAGGGGAGCCACCCTCGGTCGGACTCGGGACAAGAATGCATAAGATACTGTATTTACGATAGCACAGCTTCTTCCTTTGTTACTCAGTCTTCCCACTCTTTCACTCAAACTCAGCCCTTTTTCTTTTGTGTAACAAGCTGTCATATCTGTTCCGCCCGCGAGGGATGTTTTCCTTTATGATGTAATATGTAATCAAGTTATGATTAATTATGTGTATGTGTAATTCTGTGTGATTAGTTAAGTATTTAAACACAAATAATTAAACCCAATTTTGTATTGCTGATTCAACTTGTTAGCCAGGGTTCGTGAAGATAACGAAGAATTTACAACTTTCAGATGAGACTGATTTAAGTTGACGATTAATATGGACTGCTATTGATGTAAAATATTACTAGGTCTTTAAGAGTTTATTCGGAAGATAACAGCTCTATAAATATTATTTTGTGGTGCCCCGACTCTCTAGTTCATTACATGTACATGATTAGCTCAATCAGGTAATATTAATTATGGAGAAATTATTTTATAGAATAGCATGTCATATCACTTAATTTGGCATAGCCAAAGACACGACAGTATCGTTAAAGGTTTTTTGAGTTGTTTGAATCCAAGGGCACTGGGCAGCTCTCCAACAAACTGTACGCCTGAGTAATACTTATAGCAGATGAATAAACTGAACTGGTTTGGCTGAGTAAGGCTCCATGCATCAGAGACCAGTGAGCAGAATAGCCTACCGCCCAGTCCTGAGGCCAATAGCTGAATCTTTGGTCCTGAGCACAACATTCAGTCTGGTTTAACAGCCTAGGCTATTGTGCTGTTTCAATGCCCCTCATGTGGAACTGTACTGCAGCCATCCTCCTCCTCGGGGCGAGGTGCCCCCCACCATGGGAACACAGTTCTATTGGAGAGTGCCAATCGCTGAGGGGTGAGGAGCTGCGGGGGAGCGTCACAGCTGGTCCTGACTCCAGGACACCAGTAGGCCATTTGACACAGAGGGGCAACAGGACACTTTAGGAGGTCAAATGGAGGCTCAGAAACCAGTCTCTTTAAACCAACATGGACATGCAGAATTAAAGTACTCCCATGATGATTCAGGGCTCCGGCTACATGTTTCTACACCATCTGTAGCTCTACAAGATATGGGCACTAACACTAACGCTACATGATTAATCCAGTCCGAAAATGGAGAGATTTATAAGGATTGCTCTATTGCTGCATGCCCTGCCAAACAGATAATGTAAGGCCGGTGATTGCTGGTGTGCAGGTATCCAGTGCTTAAAGGCACAGAGCATGAGACCTGTTTCTATAGCCGAGAGAAAGAGACAATAATGGTGTTCCAAAAAAGGTCCATTGCCAGGACCACAAATACAAATTATATCTAGACACAGTTGCCCTAGAGCACACAAAAAACTATACCTACCTCGGCCCACACAACAGCACCACAGGTTACTTCCACAAAGCTGTAAATGATCTGAGGGACACGGCAAGAAGGGCCTTCTACAACATCAAAAGGAACATAAAATTCGACATCCCAAATAGGATCTGGAAAAACAACAACACTTGAATCAGTTATATAATCTATAGCCCTTTATGGTTGTGAGGTCTGGGGTCCGTTCACCAACCAACAATTCACAAAATGGGACAAACATCGAATTGAGACTCAGCATGCAGAATTCTGCAAAAACATCCTCTGCATTCAAAGTAAATCACCAAATAATGCATGCAGAGCAGAAATAGGCTGATACCCGCTAATTATCAAAATCCCGAAAAGAGTCGTTAAATTCTACAACCACCTATTAGGAAGCAATTCCCAAACCTTCCTTAACAAAGCCACCACCTACAGAGAGATTAACCTAGAGAAGAGTCCCCTAAGCAAGCTGGTCCTTGGTCTCTGTTCACAATGCTATTGAGCCCTAAACAGAGGGTGCACAGTGGCGTAATACCTGACCACTGTGACTGACCCAAAATTAAGGAAACCTTTGACTATGTACAGATTCAGTGAGTATGGCCTTGCTATTGAGAGAGGCCGCAGTAAGCAGAACTGGCTCTCAAGAGATAACAGGCTATGTGCACACTGCCTACAAAATGAGGTGGAAACTGAGCTGCACTTCCTAACCTCCTGCCCAATGTATGACCATATTAGAGACACATATTTCCCTCAGATTCCACAGACGCACAAATAATTCCAAAACAAATCCAATTTTGACAAGCCACAGTGTGTCATCACAGCAGCAAGACTTATGACCTGTTGCCACAAAAAAAGGCAACCAGTGAAGAACAAACATAAAATTCAAACATGTAAATTCAACCCATTTTCCATTTTGTACTTCAAATATTTGCACATCATTACAACACTGTACATAGCAAGAACGACATTTGAAACATGTCTATTCCTTTGAAACTTGTGCGTGCAATGTTTACTGTTCATTTTTTGGGATTGATAATAAACAAAAGTGAAATAATCTATTTCACTTGCGTTGGCAATGTAAACACATGTTTCCCATGCCAATAAAGCCCTTTGAACTGAATTGAGAGATCGATTGATTGATTGATGTGATTGAGGTCTAAATGAATTAGCATGAAGCTTTCTGCTCAACATGACACGAGGGTCCAGGCGGCAGGGCGACCCTCTTGTTTCACTGCTCACCCTGTGAAGCAGAACTTAGCTCTTGTCCCTGTTTAATGTCTGGGAGTTTACAGGGTCAATGTAACCTCCCAGGACCTCCTTTACAGGGCATCTGCTGTGAAGAAAACTTGGGGTCAAATAGTGTTTAACATCTTTTAAATACCTTGAGCATTTTGGGTAAAGTTTGGCTCTATTATATTCATTCCATTGTGCCAGGCTGGCATGCTCAATCAAGCGCAGCTAAAATATTTGAAAAACAAAAACAAATACTATTTGAACCCATGTCTGATGTGATGAGACGGGAGTGACACCATTACCAGCCCCTGCTTGCCTGGTGCTCTTTACAGAAGCTCAATAGTTCAGGGAAACAGCCATTAAGCTCTGCTGTCTCTGAAAGGCTTTTAGCAATTATCCTACAGTCGGCATGCATGGCCTTGCAGAGAGCGACTTCATCAGCATGTGTGGGATTTAGATCTGTGGCTGGGGATAGAGGGAGAGAGAGAGAGAGAGAGAGAGAGAGAGAGAGAGAGAGAGAGAGAGAGAGAGAGAGAGAAAAAGAAAGATGAGGAAGAGAGGGAACTGACGGTTTAATAAGAAGCAGCTGGAGAATTGTGGGGGAATAAGCGACGATGGGGGTCGACAATCAACCAGGGAATGCTTCAACAAATGAATGTCATAGCTAGGGTCATTTAGGCATGGAGAACGATTCCCCCAAGAATTTTAAGTGCTTTCAGATAAATAGCTTTTAGGATGTGAACTGTGGCCTGACTGGCAGACATAATTCTAACCCTTATTTCATCTGCTACTGTACATACCAAGGATTCTCTCTCTCTCTCTCTCTCTCTCTCTCTCTCTCTCTCTCTCTCTCTCTCTCTCTCTCTCTCTCTCTCTCTCTCTGTCTCTCTCTCTCTCTTCTCTCAATTCAATTCAATTCAATTCAAGGGGCTTTATTGGCATGGGAAACATGTGTTAACATTGCCAAAGCAAGTAAGGTATATAATATATAAAGTGAAATTAACAATAAAAATTAACAGTAGACATCACACATACAGAAGTTTCAAAACAATAAAGACATTACAAATGTCGTGTTATATATATATACAGTGTTTTTACAATGTGCAAATGGTAAAGGACACAAGATAAAATAAATAAGCATAGATATGGGTTGTTTTTACAATGGTGCGTGTTCTTCACTGGTTGCCCTTTTCTCGTGGCAACAGGTCACAAATCTTGCTGCTCTGATGGCACACTGTGGAATTTGACCCAGTAGATATGGGATATGAGAGTCTCTCTCTCTCTCTCTCTCTCTCTCTCTCTCTCTCTCTCTCTCTCTCTCTCTCTCTCGTGAAATAGATGAACAATAAAAAATTAACAGTAAACATTACACTCACAGAAGTTCCAAAATAATAAAGACATTTCAACAAAAAATAAAATAAATAAACATAAATAGTTGCACTGTGATTGGCTCAGTGTTCAGTCACTCATGGGAAATCACAAGAGGCTATGTATTTTTGTAGGCATTAATGTAGGTCGTCTATGTCATGGACATGTTGATTGTAAAATGAGAATAAGCTATATTGAAATGCTGCCTCGTCAATTATTTTGTCATTTTAGTAGTGTGCACAAACAGAGATGGTAAGGACACTCAATAGCTCATGAACACAAAAGATCTTGCCTATGTAGGCCTACTGTAAGATGATGTGCCTACTACCAGTCAGCCTCAACCACCTTTACATTTTTCTTGAAATTTGTTGTTATAGTACAAACATTTTCAAAACCCTTGCACTTGGGAAATCCTGTTTTAAAGCGATAGTTGACCCATATAAATTTTTTTTAAATTGCATTTATTTATTTGTAAATAAGGTTGGAGCTCTAGAAAGAGGTCAGAGTTTCCCACTTGGAATATAAAATTGGATGACTGTTCAAACGTATTTTCCCAGTCGGAGCTCGTATTTTTCTGAAATTTCCCAGTTCCGAGTTTCCAGTTGTTTTGAACGCGGCAGAAGTCATGCTGGTTTGACAGCATAGCCAATGTTTTCAACCTTTTCTGACCCATTGCATGTGAATGTTTATCCTTTTAAGCTTGGAGAAAAGATACCCTTAAAACTCATACTTGGACCACACACCCACTCCACTGAATAGCAGGCTAATGATTGCTTTGCAACGCTTGCAGTTAGCCACTGATTCCTTTCAAACCACAAATTCTTGAATTTTCAATTTCCAACTTGTTGTGTAATCTTTATGTCCAATGGCCGATGAGCACCGATACGTTTTATCTATAATTTATCTTCATATAACAAGGATTGAAAAAGATTTGCCAGTAGATACGCAGACAACACCATTCTGTATACCTCTGGCCCTTCTTTGGACACGGTGTTAACTAACCTCCAAACGAGCTTCAATGTCATACAACACTCCTTCCGTGGCCTCCAACTGCTCTTAAACGCTAGTAAAATCAAATGCATGCTTTTCAACCATTCGCTGCCCGCAACCGCCCGCACGACTAGTATTCTGAATTAGAATATGTGGACAAGTACAAATACCTAGTTGTCTGGCAAGACTGTAAACTTTCCTTCCAGACTCATATTAAACATCTCCAATCCAAAATTAAATGTAGAATCGGCTTCCTATTCCAAAGCCTCCTTCACTCACGCCGCAAACATACCCTTGTAAAACTGACAAACCTACCGATCTTCGACTTCAGTTGTCATTTACAAAATAGCTTCCTATTCTCTACTCAACAAACTGGATGCAGTCTATCACAGTGCCATCCGTTTTGTCACCAAAACTGCGTCCTGTATGCAGTAGTCGGCTGGCCCTCGTCGGCTGGCCCTCGCTACATATTCGTCGCCAGACCCACATTCTCCAGGTCATCTATAAGTCTATGCTCATTTTTACTTTTGGATAAATAGTGTGCCCAATTTCAACTTCCTGCTACTCCTATCAAGAATATAATAAATGCATATTATTAGTAGATTTGGATAGAAAACACTTTGAAGTTTCTAAAAATGTTTGAATCATGTCTGTGGTGAGTTATAACAGAACTTATGTAGCAGGCAAAATCCCGAGGACTAACCATTCAGATTTTATTTTTCTTGAGGTTTCTGTCTGTTCAGTAAGTTCTCATTGGGAAACAATATTTTTTATGCACTTGTTTGTAGTTCCTTCCGCATCCACTGGATGTCACCAGTCTTTGGAATTTGGTTGAGGTTATTCCTTTGTGCAATGAAGTAGTATGGCCATCTAGGAACTGGGTAACACTGTTGAGAGTTGCGCAAGACTTGAAAAGACTTGTTGTCTTCCTGTATTGAACACAGATAGACCTGTCTTCAATTTGATCGATTATTAACGTTTAAAAATACCTAAAGTTGTATTACAAAAGTAATTTGAAATGTTTTGGCAAAGTTTACAAGGTAACATTTGAGAGATTTTGTAGTGACGTTGCACAAATTGGAAGCTGTTTTTTTCTGGATCAAATGCGCCAAATAAATGGACATTTTGGATATATATGGACGTAATTAATCGAACAAAATGACCAATTGTGATGTTTATGGGACATATTGAGTGTCAACAGTAGGGATTCTTCAATGAAGTCTTTGGATAATCATCTGGAGGTGGGGCAAAGTCACTCAACAGTGGAGATGTGCAGAAGGAGTGTGGATTCTGAAGGAGGAGAACATCGACCAGTTCAAAACCATCTCACTTCTCAGTGTTAGAGGAAAGATATTCTTCAGCATTGTGGCCAGGTGTCTGACAAACTACCTGCTTAAGAACTCCTACATCAGTCCAGAAAGGAGGGATCCCAGGCATCTGACAAACTACCTCATGAAGAACTCCTACATCAGTCCAGAAAGGAGGGATCCCAGGCATCTGACAAACTACCTCCTGAAGAACTCTTACATCAGTCTAAAAAGGAGGGATCCTGGAGGTGCCAGGATGACCGGAACATACAGGTGTGGTCACGTAGCTAATCAGGGAAGCCCGGGAGAACAGAGAAAACCTTGTTGTACTGTGGCTTGACCTCACGAATGCATACGGCTTCATACACCACAAGCTGGTTGAAGTGGCTCTGGATTGGCACCACATTCCAGGCAAGATCAGGGATTTCATACTGGACTACTACAACAGTTTCAGTTTGAGAGTCACCTCTGGGTCCACAACATTGGAATGGCACAGGCTTGAGAAAGGAATCAAGGGCTGCACCATTTCAGTGATCCTGTTCGCCCTTGCCATGTCAGAAGTGAAATGTAGAGGCCCGCTGACCAAGTCTGGCGTGCAACAACCTCCTATCAGAGCCTTCATTGATGACCTGACTGTGACAACATCTGTCCCAGGGAGTAGGTTGATTCTGAAGGAGTTGGAGAAACCTGGGCACTGACGATCTTCAAGCCAGCGAAGATCCCTGGTGCTGAAGAGGGGAAAGATGGTGGTCAAGTTCAGTGTCGCCATTCAAGACACACTGATCCCATCCCATCACAGTGCAACTTATTCATAGGCTATACATTGCCTCATTTTCCTATTATATGACAGCTTATATGTCATGTTAGGGTAGTAGAGGCCCGCGCAGTGGAGATCATATGATGAGTTGGATGTTTGTTTACATAGCCAGCTAACAAGTTGCTTGTTTTTCCTGTTTCTACCGATACAGTTCATTTGCAAACTGCCCCAGCTTCATAACTAATCAGCTAACATTGGCAAACTCTGTACTTAGTCTGTCAGGCAAGAAAGCACGATTTGGAGGAGAGAGAGAGAGAGTGCGTGTGGAATGGGAGGCATATAACTGTATCAGACAATTTATTATGGAAACCCCTTACTAGGAAGAAAGTATGTGTATGGTTGACAAAAAGAAAGAGAAAGAAACAGAGAGACAGTGCGAGGGAGAGGGAGCGAGAGAGAGAGATTTTGTTCCTGACCACAGTTATATCCTATTTGTTGCTCCTCTCCTCCCCCTCTCTCACTCTGTTCCTCTAGGTCAGTGAAAGCAAAAGGAAGTGATGTGGAGAGTCAGGGTTCAGAAGCAAAAGGCAGGGAGGAACAGCAGTTCAATATGATTTGAGGGATAGAGATGTGGAGCGAGGAGGGAGGAGTGGAGCAAGAGGAAAGTGGAGGGAGAGGAGAGTGGAGGGAGAGAAGAGGAGAGGAGAGTGAGGAGAAACACGGAGAGGAGAAGGAATAGGGAGAGGAGGAAGGGAGAGGAATAGGGACAGGAGGAAGAAGACTAAGCAAAGAGTGGGAGATGTGTAGAAACCTCCTTTGTGTACTCTACGTGTTCTGTGCCACTTACAGGATGGGGCCATGCTTCCAGAAGTTCCATGACATGTTGTAGACTAAATGCAAACACTAACATGACGGTGTGAAATATTAATTTATCCACGCATTTTTTATTGTCTCTGAACAGTTTTGTATCTTCTCTCGTACTCGTTGCATTCTCTGAATTGTTGTCAAAGTAGACTACGATTTCTACATTTGGTGTTTGGCCTGGTCTGTAGTAAATCTTATTGAGAGAGGTTACCTACATTTTGAAATAGTCTCTGAATAGATGGTTACATTTTTTGATGGTTACAGAAGTAGTAATAGTTGTCAATCACAGCCTACTTTGTGTGGGTTTTGAAATACTTTCTGAATATTGTCCTCTGGTCCCAACTTGGATAATTGTAGTTATTTATATGTAAATCATATACTTGCTACATTACTACAGTTGAAATACATTCATTTTTTAAATATAGTTTGTTGTGTTGATTAATCGTTTTTGAAAGTGAGTGTCTTTACACAATGGAAGACAACATTTGTGTTATTCCTATTGACATGAATGTGGTGTCAAACTAAAGAGCTCTTTAAAACTAAGTTAACTTTTAATTGTCATTTGTTCTTTGTTTTTGAGCTAGAGTATATCTGTTTGAAATGTGTGGGAAAATGAGCTTTATCTGGAAAATTCTCATTAATCTACAACAGCATTCTAGAATTCTATTGGGGTCTAAAGGGTTGATGACCGCTTGGCTGTCTAAACATTGGTTTTCATGAGGGTATAGTCTACGATGTCCTATCAACCCCATTTAACCTGTTCTGCTGGGGAAAGGTCGATTCGATGCTCTCTGTGCCTAAAAGAGAGGAACATCCTTAGCTGCTGCTCAGCCACTGTAAGCACCTTCGACCAGCGAAGCACGCCATCACATTCGTCAGAGCCGGGGAAGAGCCAACACCAGC
Source organism: Oncorhynchus masou masou (assembly GCF_036934945.1). Taxonomy (NCBI): domain Eukaryota; kingdom Metazoa; phylum Chordata; class Actinopteri; order Salmoniformes; family Salmonidae; genus Oncorhynchus; species Oncorhynchus masou. The sequence goes on along the minus strand of NC_088224.1, from coordinate 29,559,996 downwards.
TACCAGAACCTCCAGAGCTCTTCTCGCTGCAGCTCAAGACTGGGAGCTGAAAGTCGACCTGGGAAAGCAGCTCAAGATTGGGAGCTGAAAGTTGACCTGGGAAAGCAGCTCAAGTTCCCAGACATCATCACAGAAACGACACTGAGGCCAGACATTGTGCTGCCTTCTGAAACGTCCAAGCAGGTAATCTTAAATGGAGCATTCCGTCACTTGGGAGTGACGGTGAGCAGGCCAGATAGAACCAGTTGGCCAGACCAATCGACCGGCCTGAAAAGACCAGTCGGTCGGCCAGATTGGTCTGGTCGGCTAGCCATCCAGATAGCACCAGCTAATACCATGTCTGGGTAATCAACACCATGTGGACCCTGGCAACACCACAAAAAAATAATTCAACTTTGTCCACAAACCTATGGGCCCTGGTTAAAATCAGTGCACTATATAGGGAATAGGGTGCCACTTGGGGTGCAGAATTTGCATGAAGCTTCGCAGGATGGATTTTTTTATACACCTCCAAAAAAGCTGTCAGAAATTCACGGGAATTTAAATGTAGATGATTTGATATTGCACAGAACGCACAGACAGATGGCAAAGTGTAGCAAACCAAACCAAGAAGTTTATCATATATAATAAAAACCTTTGCGAACGCCAGAAGCAGGTGTGACTCAGAATCACACACTGTACAATAAAAATATAACATTAGTGTTTCCTGCAGCATTCTCATAGCAGTCTAATTTCATCATTCCGGGCTTTATTCCCTACATATTACATGACTTTTGACAAGAAGTAGTGCACAAGCAGTGGTCAAATGCAGTGCACTATAGGGAATAGGGTACTATTTGGGACACATTCATAGTGCTCAAAACCGCCTTCCCCAGAGGTGAGAAGCAAAAGCTGCAGCAATCTACTTTCACTGTCTATATGTGTGAAAACCCACCCACCCACACACACACAACCTACAGGGGAAACTGTGAGAGGAGTTGAGATAAGCAGAACGAAACCTGTTTGAGAATAGAAATAGATAAGGTCCATTCACATGATCTCAACATTGTATGGCGGAAGATGAAAACCTCTAGCTCATCTAACAAAAACAGTCACTCTAATAAAATGTTTGCAACAATGGCATGTCTCTGTACTTGTGCACATGGCATGAAAACTTTAGCTGATTAAAAGTGAGATTGGAATTGCCAAAGCTACATTGGCCTATTTAGTGTTTTTTGGAGTTATGTCTCCACTGATGAAAGGACTGTGTTAATACAAATAATTAAACACTGCAATTCAAATTCTGACTTTTTCTGATCCAGCTCTGCTGACAAGGGCAAAAATTTAATTAACTTAAAAATTACAAGTTAATACAAATGGCTTACTGAGGTGACGGTTGGTTTAAACAGTGCCAATGGCATGCGTTTCTAGCTGTGTGTTAACAGGGGAAACTGCTCTGGTGTGCACTGAGTTTTATAGCAACATGTATGACTTATTCAAGTGTTTACTATCAAAAAAAATGTATCAGGGCTTTCTCCTATGAAGCTCAATTTTTATGGAATGGTCTGCCTACCCATGTGAGAGACGCAGACTCTGGCCCAGGAGTGTGAAGGTAAACGGAAAGGCTCTGGAGCAACGAACCGCCCTTGCTGTCTCTGCCTGGCCGGTTCCCCTCTCTCCACTGGGATTCTCTGCCTCTAACCCTATTACAGGGGCTGAGTCACTGGCTTACTGGTGCTCTTCCATGCCGTCCCTAGGAGGGGTGCGTCACTTGAGTGGGTTGAGTCACTGATGTGATCTTCCTGTCTGGGTTGGCGCCCCCCCCTTGGGTTGCGTCATGGCGGAGATCTTTGTGGGCTATACTCAGGCCTTATCTCAGGATGGTAAGTTGGTGGTTGAAGATATCTCTCTAGTGGTGTGGGCGCTGTGCTTTGGCAAAGCGGCTGGGGTTATATCCTACCTGTTTGGCCCTGTCCGGGGGTATCATCGGATGGAGCCACAGTGTCTCCTGACCCCTCCTGTCTCAGCCTCCAGTATTTATGCTGCAGTAGTTTATGTGTCGGGGGGCTAGGGTCAGTTTGTTATATCTGGAGTACTTCTCCTGTCTTATCTTGTGTCCTGTGTGAATTTAAGTATGCTCTCTCTAATTCTCTCTTTCTCTCTTTCTTTCTCTCTCTCGGAGGACCTGAGCCCTAGGACCATGCCTCAAGACTACCTGGCATGATGACTCCTTGCTGTCCCCAGTCCACCTGGCCGAACTGCTGCTCCAGTTTCAACTGTTCTGCCTGCGGCTATGGAACCCTGACCTGTTCACCGGACGTGCTACATGTCCCAGACCTGCTGTTTTCAACTCTCTAGAGACAGCAGGAGCGGTAGAGATACTCTTATTGATCGGCTATGAAAAGCCAACTGACATTTACTCCTAAGGAGCTGACTTGCTGCACCCTCGACAACTACTGTGATTATTATTATTTGACCATGCTGGTCATTTATGAACATTTGAACATCTTGGCCATGTTCTGATATAATCTCCAGCTGGCACAGCCAGAAGAGGACTGGCCACCCCTCATAGCCTGGATCCTCTCTAGGTTTCTTCCTAGGTTTTGGCCTTTCTAGGGAGTTTTTCCTTGCCACCGTGCTTCTACACCTGCATTGCATGCTGTTTGGGGTTTTAGGCTGGGTTTCTGTACAGCACTTTGAGATATCAGCTGATGTAAGAAGGGCTACATAAATACACTTGATTTGATTCCCTTGTTCACAAACAATGTCTGACATGTCGATCTCATAAAAACACATTGGATGCCAATGTTGCCAATCTTTCCTATTTACTTGGGATTTAGGCCTACAGACTAATGTCTGAACAAAAATATAAACAGATGACAGATCCCAGATATTTTCTGTACACACAAAGTGTTATTTCTCTCAAAGAGAATTTCTCCTTTGCCAAGATAATCCATCCACCTGACAGGTGTGGCATATCAAGAAGCTGATTAAACTGCATGATCAATACACAGGTGGAACTTGTGCTGGGAACAGTAAAATTACACTAAAATGTGCAGTTTTTTTATGCAACACAATGTCAGATGTCTCAAGTTGAGGGAGCATGCAATAGGCATGCTTTCGGCAGGGCTGTTTGCCAGATAATTTAATGTTCATTTCTCTGATGGCAGACAGTATGTATGACGTCGTGTGGGTGAGAATTTTGCTGATGTCAACGTTGTGAACAGAGTGCCCCATGGTGGCAGTGGAGTTATGGTATGGGCAGGCATAAACTACGGACAACGAACACAGTTGCATTTTATCGATGTCAATTTGAATGCACAGAGATACCGTGATGAGATCCTGAGGCAAATTGTCATGTCCTTCATCCAGTAACTTCCCACAGACACTGAAGAGGAGTGGGACAACATTGTACAGGCCATAATCAACAGCCTGATCATCTCTATTGTCGAAGATGTGTTGAGCTGCATGAGGCAAATGGTGGTCAAACCAGATCATGAAGTTATCTGTATTCCCAGTCATGTGAATCCATAGATTAGGGCCTGATTTAACTCAGAAAAATCTTTGAAATTGTTGCATTTATACTTTTGATCAGTGTATATAACCCAATCAAACATATAGTGTGATGTATGGACTGGACTCTGGGCCAGTTCTTTGGATGGTATAGAACTGGCCTGCCCCTTTAACCAGCTCTATAACATGCATGAGCACAACTCTCAGCCAGGAGTACTGTGCTGTCTGCTCTCGGCTGCCTGGCAACCTCAGGAACCTTATCAGGATAAACAGCCTATGCCAAGTTGTACGTGACTCTTGAGCCGGAGCTACCTGGAGTCTGCACCTTGGGTCAAAGAGAGACCAAAGTGAAGCTCCAACAATTTACGGGTCCAAAGAATAGGATAGAAGGTGCTAACTGTACTAACGTAGGGTGTGTAACTAAAAACCATGTCAAGAGTCAGGATTGAGCTTTCTCCATTATTTCATGATTGGTGAAATGGTGTGAAACTAAATACAGAAGACTAGAGATCTGGTTACAATTTCATCCCAGAGAAAAGATAAACAGATATTATGGTTGAACTCAAATGTGATGGTTGATAAAATACATGTGTTTGTAGAAAAGGTGTTTGAAAATGATTTCGTTTTTAAATGATATTGGAATGGTAGAGTCTTTCGTGTAGCTATCAGAATTGTATGGGAAGGTCTGCTCAATCCAAGATTATAAATAATGTATTTAATTATTACCACAAAAATGGAGGAGGCAGGTGGCAGCAGGAGGAGGTAGGGATTTGGTCTGTTTTCCCAATATTAAGGATCAAAACCTGCGTAGGAATAAAAACAGCATAAATAGGTAAGTATACCAATTTCATTTGAGGACCAGGATGTTGACAGCTGTGCCATTCAGATTGCAAAATGACTGAAGAGATTTTTCATGTACCGATTCCATGGCACAGGGTGTATGAGTTCGACACAAGATTCAAGACTTCGTGCTTTTCGGCTAAAATTTTTGCTCAGAATTCTTGCCACCAACAAAATGTTGAATATTTCGAGGGGAAAAATGACATATTTTGTTGTGATGATACACAGATTGTGTTGTGAGGATACAAAGATTGTGTTGTGAGGATACACAGATTGTGTTGTGATACACAGATTGTGTTGTGATGATACACAGATTGTGTTGTGATGATACACAGATTGTGTTATGAGGATACACAGATTGTGTTGTGATGATACACAGATTGTGTTATGAGGATACACAGATTGTGTTGTGATGATACAGAGATTGTGTTGTGAGGATACACAGATTGTGTTGTGAGGATACACAGATTGTGTTGTGATGATACACAGATTGTGTTGTGATGATACACAGATTGTGTTATGAGGATACACAGATTGTGTTGTGATGATACAGAGATTGTGTTGTGATGATACAGAGATTGTGTTGTGAGGATACACAGATTGTGTTGTGAGGATACACAGATTGTGTTGTGAGGATACACAGATTGTGTTGTGAGGATACAGAGATTGTGTTGTGAGGATACACAGATTGTGTTGTGAGGATACACAGATTGTGTTGTGAGGATACAGAATCAATAGACCATTTGTTCTAGCATTGCCCTCAGGTAGCCTGCCTCTGGTCTCAGGTTAAGGAAAGGCTGAAAAAGCATAACATTAATCTAAAATTGACCCTTATAAATAGCATTGTTGGGAGATTGAGAGACCTGGTCAGTCAGTCAATTTTTTATCTTCAACTCACAATCTGTGGATTCTATTCGATTAGATAGAAATTGTATGTTAGGGTGGCCAGCAGAGAGAGGTAGGATGGGCTGAAGGAAACTGAGGGTTAGGATGTGGAGCTGGAAACAAGTGGGAGTGGAGTTGCTGGGTGGGGGAAAGATGGACAGTCAAAGATAAAAGTACAAAATAAAGTTTTAAACAAATGACAGGAGTGGAAGCTGTTACATCCATTCCCTGTTTGCCTGAGGCTGATGCCGTGCAGACACAGGCACACGGCAATGTTGCCATACAGTATATGAACTCAAACGCATACAGTGGCCTTGCTGTTTTGATTTTGGTTGCCCTTGATGTCTTTTTCTCTGTTGTATTTCTCTTTTGTTCATTGTTTTGGTGCATTGGGGGACGGTGGCTTGGTGGGGTGAGGAGGGGGTTTGGGGGTCTCAGATGGCGGAACTGTGTGTGTGTGGGGGGGGGGGGTCTTGGATGGTTGGTGGCCTGGCAGTTAAGAGCTTGGGCCAGTTGGCCAATAGGTCACTGGTTCAGGTCACCGATTTGACTTAGTGGGAGATCTGTCGACATGGACCTGGGTGGGGCGTTTGACCCTGGTTGCTCCTGAGGGTCTCCCCTAGTTTTAACCCTAGCTCTGCCTATACCCTATCCCTGGCTCTCCTACCTCACCTCTGCTTAAAATACCTCTCTATCTTGCATACACAAAACTCTCTGACCGTTATTTCAATAATTTAATTTAATCTGGTAAAAAGAAAATCAAGGTACACTTGATACAGTATTGCTGTGTCTGTCTTAAGAATTTGGGTCTTCATCAGGATCAGACCGGTCTTGACTTATGCTTTCTTGAATTAGCATAAAAGGAACAGGTTTTTTTCTTTCTGTGAACAAGAGTAATAGGCAGCCAGATGGCTATTTTTTACCTAAATTTGGCTTTTCCTTGGCATTTTCCCAACTCAGGTTTCTTCTCTCTGGTCTGGGTTTGGTCTGGGTTTGGTCTGGGTTTGGGTCTGGGCTTGGATCTGTGGACTCACAAGGACTTCAGTTCTGACTCCAGCTGTGGTTCACACACTTTCTCGAAAGAGCCAAAGTATAACTCTACAAAACAACGTTTTCTCTCGCTGTGTCTGACAGTAAGTACCAGATAGCCTGGCCAGGCTGGAGCAGCTGGCAGGTGGCCACAGGTGATAAAAAGGAAACTAACATGTTTACAGCTCTATAAGGTAACACCACTTGGATAACCCATGGATCACATCAAAACCTCTCAGATATGCTACAGCTACAGTTTAAGTCAGAGGTTTACACCTTAGCCAAATACATTTAAACTCAGTTTTTCACAATTCCTGACATTTAATCCTAGTAAAAATTCCCTGTCTTAGGTCAGTTAAGATCACCATTTTATTTTAAGAATGTGAAATGTCAGAATAATAGAAGATAATTATTTATATCGCATTCCCAGTGGGTCAGAAGTTTACATACACTCAATAAGTATTTGGTAGCATTACCTTTAAAATGTTTAACTTGGGTCAAATGTTTTGAGTAGCCTTCCACAAGCTTCCCACAATAAGTTGGGTGAATTTTGGCCCATTCCTCCTGACAGAACTGGTGTAGCTGAGTCAGGTTTGTAGGCCTCCTTGCTCGCACATGCTTTTTCTGTTCTGCCCACACATTTTCTATGTGATTGTTGTCAGGGCTTTGTGATGGCCACTCCAATACCTTGACTTTGTTGTCCTTAAGCCATTTTGCCACAACTTTGGAAGTATGCTTGTGGTCATTGTCCATTTGGAAGACCCATTTGCGACCAAGCTTTAACTGATGTCTTGAGATGTTGCTTCAATATATCCACATCATTTTCCTGTCTCATGATTCGATCTACAGTTGAAGTCGGAAGTTTCCATACACTGAGGATACACCGAGGAGCATGCTCCATTCAAAAAAATATAGAACCAGGAATAGCTATAGCCCTTGGTTTACTCCAGACCCGTCTGTCCTTGTGGCGTTCTGCATTAGAAATGAATAGCCCCTGTGATATGCAACTTTTCCAGGCAGTTAGGAAAGCTAAGGCTAGCCTTTTTAAACAGAAATTTACATCCTGTAGTACAAACTCAAAAAAGTTCTGGGACACTGTAAAGTCCATGGAGAATAAAATCATCTCCTCCCAGCTGCCCACTGCACTGAGGCTATGAAACACTGTCACCACCGATAAATCCACTATATTTGAGAATTTCAATAAGCATATCTCTACGGCTGGCCATGCTTTCCACCTGGCTACCCCTACCACGTTAAACTGCCAGGCACCCTCCACAGCAACCCACCAAATCCCAATCCATCCAGAAAGTGCTATTATTTTGAAAGGCTGTTTTCCATTGAAAGCCTATCCACCATTCAAAGACTTAGGACCGAGTTCACTATGGCTTCTTCTACATGTGGCCAGTGTTTAGGCATTGTTTCAGGCTTTTACTCTGAAAAATGAGGGAGATACAGCACTTTCAATGAGTGGACAGTGGACATTTTCAGACATGAGTCCAGAGCGTGATAGGGAGCGCTCCTTTCTAGTTTCTCCTTTTCTATTGACGAAGCTTTTATGCCATTGAAATATTTTTTATTATTTATGACAAAAATAACCTGAGGATTGATTTTAAACATCGTTTGACATGTCTCTATGAAACTTTTATTGTACTTTTTTGACTTTTCGTCTGGATGTTGAGAGCGCATATTGTGCCTTCTGGATTACTGAACTAAACGCACCAACAAAACACAGGTTTTTGGACATAAAGAGGGACATTATCGAACAAAACAAACATTTATTGTCTAACATGGATACCTGGGAGTGCCACAAGATGAAGATCATCAAAGGTAAGTGATTCATTTTAACGCTATTTCTGACTTGTGACACGTCTCATTGGTTGGAAAATGGCTGTATGGTTTTCTGTGGCGAGGCGCCGACCTAACATAATTGTGTGGTGTGCTTTTGCCGTAAAGCCTTTTTGAAATCTGACACAGCGCATTTCTGTAATTTGATGTGGCTTTCTGAAATTTCACCTGATGTTTGTTTGAGACAATGATTACTGAACATAACGTGTCAATTTCAACTGAGGTTTTTGGACATAAAAATGAACTTTGTCGAACAAAACACACATTTATTGTGTAACATGAAGTCCTGTGAGTGCCATTTGATGAAGATCATCAAAGGTTAGTGATTAATTTAATCGCTATTTCTGACTTTTGTGAGCCCTCTCCTTGGCTGGAAAATGGCTGTATGGTTTTCGCTGACCTAACATAATCGCGTGGTGTGCCTTTTTGAAATCGGACACTGTGGTTGGATTTACGAGAAGTTTATCTTTAAAATGGTGTATAATACTTGTATGTTTGAGGAATTTTAATTATGGGATTTCTGTTGTTTTGAATTTGGCGCCCTGCAATTTCACTTGCTGTTGTCGAGGTGGGAAGCTACCGCCCCACTAAGCATCTAGAATCCAAAATTAAATCTAGAATCGGCTTCCTATTTCGCAACAAAGCATCCTTCACTCATGCTGCCAAACATACACTCGTAAAACTGACCATCCTACCAATCCTCGACTTCGGTGATGTAATTTACAAAATTGCCCCCAACACTCTACTCAACAAATTGGATGCAGTCTATCAGAGTGCCATCCGTTTTGCCACCAAAGCCCCATATACCTCCGACCACTGCGACCTGTATGCTCTCATTGGCTGGCCTTCACTTCATACTCGTCGCCAAACCCACTGGCTTCAGGTCATCTACAAGTCTCTGATAGGTAGGACCCCGCCTTACCTCAGCTCACTGGTCACCATAGCAGCACCCACCCGTAGCACGCGCTCCAGCAGGTATATCTCTCTAGTCACCCCCAAAGCCAATTTCTCCTTTGGCCGCCTTTCCTTTCAGTTCTCTGCTGACAATGACTGGAATGAATTGCAACAATCGCTGAAGCTGGAGACTTTTACCTCCCTCACTAGCTTTAAGCACCAGCTGTCTGAGCAGCTCACTGATCACTGCACCTGCACATAGCCCATCTGTAAATAGCCCATCCAACTACCTCATCCCCATACTGTTTTTATTTATTTATCTCGCTCCTTTGCACCCCTTTATCTCTACTTGCACATTCATCTTCTGCACATCAATCACTCTTGTGTCTAATTGCTATATTGTAATTACTTCGCCACCATGGCCTACTTATTGCCTTACCTCCCTTTTCTTACCTCATTTGCACACACTGTATATAGATTTCCTTCAGCTATATTATTGACTATACGTTTTGTTTATTCCATGTGTAACTCTGTGTTGTTGTATGTGTTGAACTGCTTTGCTTTATTCTTGGCCAGGTTGCAGTTGTAAATGAGAACTTGTTCTCAACTTGCCAACCTGGCTAAATAAAGGTGAAATATATATATATATATTTTAAAGAGTGAGTCCATGCATGGGTATTATGTGACTTGTTAAGCAAATGTTTACTGCTTAAATTATTTATGCTTGCCATAACAAATGGGTCGAATACTTATTGACTGAAGACTATTCTGCTATTCATTTTTAATTAATTTGTAAAATTTTCTAAAAACATAATTCCACTTTGACATTATGGGCTACTGTGTGTAGGCCAATGGCACACACTTCCATTTCAAATTCAGGCTGTTACACAACAAAATGTGTAAAAAGTAAATGGGTGTGAATACTTTCTGAAGTGTGGGGTGGTTCACCAGTACAAATAATGCTTTCATGCACAGATCCAGGGGACTGCTCACTGATTGGACATTGTGAGTCATACTGCTCACCGATTGGACACTTTGAGTTATACACTAGCTCTGGGATGTTTTGCTGCTACAGCCTTAATTTTTTATTTTCAAATTCAAGGCTACCAACCATGGAGACTAATGTGGAGTTCACACGCACACACACGCACACAGAGACGCACCCACACAGCGTGTGCTTTTCCCCTGAACAATAAGTGCTGTGAGACAGCAATAAGTCTCTGTTAGAGTGGGAGGTCACTGCACAGACCTGCATAATACTTTACCTTGATACAAACACAACAACAACATCAATAGAGAAAACTAGAGCAGCTGATAGAAATAGCAAGAAACTATCATGGAATAGGTGAACAGAATACAGCTCATATCGTTGCACTGCTGACAACATTGGGTGATGACTGATGAAGTGTTTCTCACGACGGCTCCAAGGTCTACTCTCCTCCCAGCTCAAGTGTATATAAACTGTATAAACCAAAGTATGAGAAGAAATAGAACGTATGTTCTATGTTCCTCCTCTCTATCGTCTGGAGATAGAGAGGAGGACCAAGATGCAGCGTGGTAAGTGTTCATCATTTTAATGGAAAAACAGAACACTACAAAACAACAACGTGACGCTAATGACTAATCGTGCTGACACAAACACTACACATAGACAATCACCCACAACCCACAATGACAAAATAGGCTACCTAAATATGGTTCCCAATCAGAGACAATGACTAACACCTGCCTCTGATTGAGAACCATATCAGGCCAAACACCGAAACAGACAAACTAGACATACAACATAGAATGCCCACTCAGATCACACCCATTTAAAGTATTTGGACAAATTAACTTTATGGTAGTCAGAAGTTTAGTATTTGTTCCCATATTCCTAGCACGCAATGATTGAATCAGGCTTGTGACACGACAAACTTGTTGGATGCATTTGCAGTTTGCTTTGGTTGTGTTTTGGATTAAGTTGTGCCTAATAGAAATTAATGGTAAATAATGTATTGTGTCATTTTGGAGACACTTTTGATGTCAATAAGTATATGTTTCTGAACACTTCTAAATGAATGTGGATTCTACCATGATTATGGAAAATCATCAATAAATAGTGAATAATGGTGAGTGAGAAAGTGACATATGCATAAATATCCTATATGTTTTGTCTTCAAATGGGGGACTAAATACATAAAGGGCTTTGACTTCTAAACAGTAAAACAGAAATGCATGAAAATACCCTCAAATAAAAAGGGAAATTCTGCACTGTCGTGTCATGAAACATCTTAAATCCAAAATGCTGCCGATAAATTCAACATTTTAGCTTCACTGTTCAAGTAATTCATACTCTCTTTGAAAAAAATTGTTCCAAAAAGGTTCTTTGGCCGATGTGACATAGGAGAACCCTTTTGGTTAGTCAGAGAAATTCTATAGGAAGAAAGACTGCAGATTCTTTCAAACAACAATTTTATAAGATTTGCAAAAAGGAAGCAATCAACCATCACCAAAAATGGTTCAGAGTTGAAAGCCTAACAAACATCGTCAGGTCTCTGCTTTTATAGAAAAAGTACAACCTCTTTTGTCTACGTGGCAGTTTAGCAGATGTGTGGAAACAGAGGTGGAACACAGTGTAAAAGGCGATTGGCTTGTCTGTGCAGATTAAGATAGCCTGAGGTTGAGGGCTCAACCGTATAATTGCGTTATGTCACAGTTCACACTATATTGTGCTCCGTCCTACAAGGTTCCACACAGCTGACTTCCTGCAGATAGTGAACCCATGGGATGTCTCACATGTTGCGGTCGCACCTAAACGGATCTTTGCTGTAGCTATATCTTGTGACTAAGTCACACAAAGACAAGTTTGTATCAGGTTACACTAGCAATAGACTATTCTTTAAGCAGTAAAACATGGGATAGCATGACTAATTATGTCATTTTCCACAACTGGTTCCAGGTAGAACACTTTTTGATTTAATGTAGAACTGTCTGTGGAAAGGGTTTTACATGGACCCCAAAAGGGGCTTTACCTGGAACCAAAAGGGTTCTACCAGGAAACAAAAAGGGTTCTCCAATGGGGACAGACAAAGAACTGTTTTAGGTTCTAGATAGCACCTTTTTTATAAGAGTGTAAGGGGGCGTAAATAAAAGCACAATCCATCGCCTTTGAGCAGGCACTGGATATCAAAGATAATGTTTGTCAGCAAAAAAAGGGAGAACTCGTCACAGGGCAATGTTCCCGAGTGTGGTTATTGTAACATTGTACCTTTAACCCTTAGGTCTTCGAGGTCGGTAGAAGCTCTTTCTCACCCCACAGACCTTTAGGTCTTTAACAGTGTGTCACGTCCTGACCTGAGAGAGCCTTGTTATTATGTCTCTATTTTGGTTTGGTCCGGGTGTGATTTGGGTGTACATTCTATGTTGTGTTTTCTATGTTTCTTTATTTCTATGTTTTGGCGGGGTATGGTTCTCAATCGGGGACAGCTGTCTATCGTTGTATCTGATTGGGAATCATACTTAGGTAGCCCTTTTTCCCCTCCTTCAGTGTGGGTAGTTAACTTTGTTAGAGGCGTCATAGCCCTGTTAAGCGTCACGGTCGTTATGTATTGTTTTTGTTGGCGACATTCTAAGAAAGAGGAATATGTACGCTCACCACGCTGCACCTTGGTCCACTTCCTACGACGTCCGTGACACAGTGTGTGTAGTCTTCCTGTTTGTGCTGTGAGAACTTTGCTTTACCAGAGACTCCAGAGAAATAAGATTATTCTGAAACCAAAGCATAAAAGTGACAAACACAAAACAGACAATTTGGGAAATGTAAAGCTGAGTAGACTGGAGAAGACTACTGCAGAGACATTAGTCATAAGCAAACTGAAAAGAAGTTGTATGCATTGACAGGGGATCAGACCTAGTGCCCAGTGAATATGGGACTAGGGGATGTTTCTTGACAGCCAAGATCTCCCTGTTGCAGTGTGCGGAAGTGTTGAAGCAGACAATAGGGATGGGCTATTGAAATATTTAATTTAACTCAAATACTCGAATGAAAAGGCCTGCACTTGAAAATAATATGTGCACATTTATCTTTGCCAACAGTGTGCAACAATGCCTAATTTAGCATATCCATTACAGATAACAAATCCTAATTGCTAAATTGCCCATTCATATTCAGCCATTGAAAAAGAAAGCCATTTAAGATGAATTTATTGAAACCGTAATAAGAGCTGGCTATTATATCGTGGAACACAATCTTCATTGGTGCTTGCTTGTAGAAGCCTATTGCTGTGAAATGGCATAGCCTTGATTTGTTAATTTAGCAGAAAAAAGCCCTTATCACAGTCAAGACATACCTATGTTAAAGTAAAAATCATTATGCAATATTACAGAATAAAATATAACAGAATATTTTACCAAATGAAAAGAGTTGCCACTTTAAAGTGATGGCCATCTTGCATCTGAAACAGTTATTCTACAAGAGTGATCATTTTAAACTGTCTCAAATCGGGGGGGAGAAAGTGCTAGAAAACGAGAGTTTGACACCCGTTGCTCCTCACTGCTGTTTGCATGGTTTAATAGCCCACTTAAAGACAAACAATCATGACTAATTTATAACGTTCAGAAAATAAGGCATACAAATTACTGTAAAGACATGACTTAAATACATAATGACTGATTCCGATTCATATGTCAGGCTCATTGAAACCATCAAACAGTCAGTCCCCTGATGGACAGACCCCAAGACAGGCAGGCCACCCAATTATGGCCTGGATTGTGTTGGGGAGGAAGGTTTTATATGTGAGTCTTTGAGGATAATGTAGTAATAATGTAATTACAGGTATTACCTTGAGTCTACTGATCATCCCCTCTGAACAACATTGTCCTGCATTTGTCCCCAATTAATCTAATACAATTTTAGTGTAAACATATTTTGCAGATGTTATCGCAGATGCAGTGAAATGATTATGTTTTGAACTCCAACTGTGCAGTAATACTAACCAATACAAAACAATGCACACAAATTAAAAGAAAGAATAGATAAGTATATATGTATGTTCAATAACAGTCAAACGTTTGTACACACCTCCTCATTCAAGGATTTTCTTTATTTTTACAATTTACTACATTGTAAAATAATAGTGAAGACATGAACTATGAAATAACACATATGGAATCATGTAATAACCAAAAAAGTGTTTAAACAAATATTATATTTTAGATTCTTCAAAGTAACCACCCTTTGCCTTGATGACAGCTTTGCACACCCTTGGCATTTTCTCAACCAGCTTCATGAGAAATGCTTTTCCAAAAGTCTTGAAGGAGTTCCCACATGTAATGAGCACTTGTTGGCTGCAGACCAACTCATCCCAAACCATCTCAATTGGAGGTTAGGTGATTGAGGCCAGGTTATCTGATGCAGCACTCCATCACTCTCCTTCTTGGTCAAATAGCCACAGCATGGAAGTGTGTTTTGGGTCATTTTACTGTTGAAAAACAAATGATAGTCCCATTAAGCGCAAACCAGATGGGATAGTGTATCGCTGCAGAATGCTGTGGTAGCCATGCTGTGAAAGTCTGCCTTGAATTCTAAATAAATCACTGACAGTGTCACCAGCAAAACACCCTCACACCATCACGCCTCCTCCTTCGTGCTTCACGGGGGGAAGCACACATGCGGAGATCATCCTTTCACATACTCTGTGTCTCACAAAAAAACGTCTTTTGGAGCCAAAAATCTAAAATTTGGACAGGTTTCCATCTGTCTAATGTCAATTGCTTGTTTTTCTTAGCCCAAGCAAGTCGCTTCATCTTGTTGGTGTCTTTTAGTAGTGGTTTATTTACAGCAATTCGACCATGAAGGCCTGATTCACTCAGTCTCCTCTTTATAGTTGATTTTGAGATGTGTCTGTTACTTGAACACTGTGAAGCATTTATTTAGGCTGCAATTTCTGATGCTGTTAACTCTAATGAACGTATCTGTGACGTCATCTGTGTGTAACTGGTGAGATGAGTCAGGCGAAGGACAGCAGATATGAAAAATAAAAACACTTTTACTCAAAAATCAAACATATACACGTAATATACACGGCCACACAATACGGACCACAGTACAACAAACAATCACTCACAAAAACCATGTGGGGAACAGAGGGTTAAATAATCAACAGGTGATTGTGGGATTGAAAACAGGTCTGTGAAACAAAGACAAAACAAATGGAAAATGAAAAGTGGATCGGCGGTAGCTAGAAAGCCGGTGACGTCGACCGCCGAACGCTACCCTAACAAGGAGAGGGACCGACTTCCACGGAAGTCGTGACAGTATCCTCTGCAGCAGAGGTAACTCTGGGTCTTCCTTTCCTGTGGCGGTTCTCATGAGAGCCAGTTTTATTTTAGCTGTTGTGTCCAAACCTTTGACTGGTACTTTACATGCAGTGCCTTGGGAAAGTATTCAGACCACTTGACATTTTCCATATTTTGTTACATTACAGCCTTATTCTAAAGTCTACACACAATACACCATAATGACACAAATAAAAAGTTTATAATAGATTTATATTATAAATAAATACATTTATAATAAAAATAAGTCAGATTTACGTAAGCATTCAGACCCTTTACTCAGTACTTTGTTGACGCACCTTTGGCAGAGACAACAGCCTCGAGTCTTCTTGGGAAGCTTGGCACACCTCTATTTGGGGAGTTTCTCACAATCTTCTCTGCAGATCCTCTCAAGCTCTGTCAGGTTGGATGGGGAGCATTGCTGCACAGCTTTTTTCAGGTCTCTCCGGAGATGTTTGATTGAGTTCAAGTCCGGGCTCTGGCTAGGCCACTTAAGAACATTCAGAGACTTGTCCCAAAGCCTGTCCTGTGTTGTTTTGGCCATGTGTCTAGGGTCGTTGTCCTTTTGGAAGGTGATCCTGACTAGTTTCCCAGTCCCTGCCGCTGAAAAACATACAGCATGATACTGCCACCACCATGCTTCTGTGTTGATGTAGTGATGGTTCCAGGTTTCCTCGATACGTGATGCTTGGCATTCAGGCCAAATAGTTCAATTTTGGTTTCATCAGACCAGAGAATCTTGTTTCTCATGGTCTGAGAGTCTTTAAATGCAACTCATGTGCCTTTAACTGAGGAGTGGCTTCCATTTGGCCACTCTTGTCATTCCTTGATCTGTTTCACCTGTCCCTGTGATTGTCTCCACCCACTCCAGGTGTCGCTTATTTTCCCCCAGTGTATTTATCGCTGTGTTTCCTGTCTCTCTGTGCCAGTTCATCTTGAATGTTTTGTCAAGTCAACCAGCTTGTTTTCCCCCGTACTCCTTTTCTTTTGCCAGTCTTCCCGGTTTTGACCACTGCCGGACTCTGGACTACTCTCCCGCCTGCCTGATCATACTGCCTGTCCTTATCTTGAATCTGCCTGCCCTTCGGTACCTATTGGACTCTGAACTGGTTTTGACCTTTTGCCTGTACCCGACCATTCTCTTGCCTACCCCTAATGGATTAATAAACATTGTAAGTCTCCAACAATCTGCCTCCTGTGTCTGCATCTGGGTCTCGCCTTGTACCATGACAACTCTACCATAAAGGCCTGATTGGTGGAGTACTGCAGAGATGGTTGTCCTTCTGGAAGGTTCTCCCATCTCCACAGAGGATCTCCAGAGCTCTGTCAGGGTGATCATTGGGTTCTTGATCACCTCCCTGACCAAGGCACTTCTCAGTTTGTCCAGGCAGCCAGCTCTAGGAAGTGTCTTGGTGGTTCCAAACTTCCTCCACTTAAGAATGATGAAGGCCACTGTGTTCTTCGGGACCTTCAATGCCTCAGACATTTTTTGTTTCCCTTCTCCAGATCTGTGCCTTGTTTTTTGCTCTGACATGCACTGTCAACTGTGTGACTTTTTATAGACTGTGTGCCTTTCCAAATCATCTCCAATCAATTGCATTTACCTCAGTTGGACTCCAAACAAGTTGTAGAAACATCTAAAGAATGATCAATTGAAACAGGATGCACCTGAGCTCTTCGAGTCTCATAGCAAAGGGTTTGAATACTTATGTAAATAAGATATTTAGTTTTTTTATTTTGAATACATTAGCTCACATTTCTAAAAACAACTTTTTGCTTTATCATTATGGGGTATTGTGCGTAGATTGCTGAGGATTTTATTTTATTTAATCAATTTTAGAATAAGGCTGTAATGTAACAACATTTGGAAATTGTCAAGGCGTCTGAAAACGTTCTGAAGGCACTGTACAACACCACTTCCAGCAGCACCTGGTCCCCCATCAAGGGACCGATCAGGACCAACCCCACTTAGCTTCAGTGGCAAGTAGTTGCAAAAGTAGCTCAAAAGTAGTAAGTAGTTGAAAAGTTGATAATTAGCTAAAATGCAAAAGTTTTCCATGATGAAATTTGAACTTGCAACCTTTGAGTTGCTAGATATTTACGTTATACACCCATGCGTCCACCATGACAAACCACCCTTACTTTTGTTTTTGGCCAGCTGTCTTATGTAAACATACATAAGGTAAGGCAACAACACATCTGTCACGCTGATCCTCAACATTGGGGCCTCTCAGGGGTGCATGCTTAGTCCACTCCTGTACTCCCTGTTCACTCACAGCTGTGTGGCCAAGCATGACTCCAACAACATCATTAAGTTTGCTGACGACAAAACAGTTGCAGGCCTGATCACCGACAACGATGAGACAGCCTATTGGGAGGAGGCCAGAGACCTGACAGTGTGATGCCAGGACAACAACTTCTCCCTCAATATGAGCAAGACAAAGGAGCTGATCGTGGACTACAGGAAAAGGAGGGCCGAACAGGCCCCCATTAACATCAAAAGAGCTGTAGTTGAGCAGGTCGAGAATTTCAAGTTCTTTGGTGTCTATGTCACCAACAAACTATCATGGTCCAAACACACCAAGACAGTCGTGAAGGGGGCCCGACAACACCCTTTCCCCCTCAGGAGACTGAAAAGATTGGGCGTGGTTCCCCAGATCCTCAAAAAGTCCTACAGCTGCACCATCGAGAGCATCCTGAACCGTTGCAACACAGCCTGATATGGCAACTCCTCGGCATCTGACCGCAAGGCGCTACAGAGGGTAATGCGTATGGCCCAGTACATCACTGGGGCCAAGCTTCCTGTCATCCAGGATATAATAGGCTGAGTCAGAGGAAGGCCCAAAAAATGGTCAAAGACTCCAGTCACCCAAGTCATAGACTGTTCTCTCTGGTATCACACGGCAAGCAGTACCGGAGCGCCAAGTCTAGGACAAAAAGGCTCCCCCCTTTGTTTTTACACTGCTGCTACTCACTGTTTATTATCTATGCATAGTCACTTTACCCCTACCTACATGTACAAATTATTTCAAATAACCTGTATCCCCACACATTGACTCGGTACCGGTACCCCTTGAAAATATAGCCTCGTTATTGTTATTTTATTGTGTTAATTAAAATAATAATAATAATAATGTTTTCTTAACTCTGTTTCTTGAACTGCATTGTTGGTTAAGGGCTTGTCAGTAAGCATTTCAAGGTAAGGTTTACACCTGGTGTCTTTGGCGCATGTGACAAATACAATTTGATTTAATTTGATACCAAATGTAAATGGAGTGTCTCGGATTTACGGAATAATGCGATAATAATTATCTGAGACCAGGTTGCATTCACAAATGTTATGTAAAGGAAATCACCTAGACAGCTCCTCAGCTTCTTGTTCCATCATGACCTGCCTGTCCCCGAGGCAGCAAAGTGACTGTAGCTGGTCCTCCCTATACCAGCCACAACGGCATCCATTTGGTATTCAGCAGTAGTTCCTACCCTCAAGCTGGGCGTCAGGTACCTAGTGGTTAAGAGCGTTGGGCCAGTAACTGAAAGGTCGCTGGTTAGAATCCCCAAGCCCACTAGGTGAAATATCTGTTGAAGTGCCCTTGAGCACTGGATAAGATGTCTGCTAAATGACTAAAATGTAAAAGCTGACCAAGAAAAACATAAAAAATATATATATATATCCGTGCTCGCACATGTTGGGTATTGACAGTCTATGGCACTCTATTCCCTACATAGTGCACTATTTTTGACCAGAGCCCAATTCACTAAATAGGGAATGGGGTGACATTTGAGACACATCAGCATTCAACAGTAGTAGCCTAGCCTACAGTAGGGTCTGATCATAAGGGTATGGGGGATGTTCCCTGCAAACCAAAATGTGTCTTTAGGATGTCCCCGGAACGTTACTAAAAGGTTGCCTAACAATAACAGGGGTGAAAGAGGGATTGAATGTCTGAAAGAATTAGACATGTTTATTTCTGGAGGCTGAAGTACAGAGATGATTGGATCCCTTGATAAAGACGAGCAAAAAAAGACTGAATAAATAATAAACAATACAAATACTGAGCTCAATTGCTCATAGAAAGAGATTTTGTTAAACAAGTAATACATTTTTCCCCGAAAAACATAGGGGTAAAAAACGATTCAAATAAATATATTAAACATGATTTAAATAAAGTTTAAAAAAATACAAATGCAATGATTAACAGGGCTGAGCTAGAGCAGTGTTTGTGAGAAATGGGAGTATCAAGAAGGGGGCTCAGGAACGGGTCTTTTTGTACAAAAATGCCCGTAGAGTCCGGATGGTTTGAGAAACAAACTATAAAAGACTATCTTTGAAAAGGTGAGACTCACGAACACACACACATGTTTAACTCCATGACACTCAAAAGCCACACAAGAGTCATTAGAAGGTAAAGGGTTCTTCTACATAGATCATAGGAAATCTCAGGACATAGTGTCTTCAATACTATAATAAGCTCACAGTGTTTCTTTCACAAACTACAACCTCAACACACTTGTCACTGACAAGCTGGATATTCATAAACCACTGAGCAAACGATGTCTCTACTTACAGCATTCATTTTGCTTTTGCAGACCTTATTGGCATTTGTCATAAAACTCGTGAATGCAACTGTTTATGTCAAATGATTTTGTTTTCTTCTTGTAGCCCTGGTTGTCCTGAAAATAAATTGGAAAAACACTTCATTGTGGGGCTAAATAATAGGGCTGGACATGCAGATAAGTGAAAGTCAGATAAATGAAAAGCCGATTTTTGCTGGGGTCTCGGCACTGACAGAGTTAACCTTTATTTATCCAGGTTAGTCTCATTGAGATAAAAAAAATCGATTTTTCAACAGAGACCTGGTCGAACCACGACAGTAGCAGAGGGGAACAATGTTTCAGACAAATAATGTTCCTAGAACATTCTCAGAAGGTCACTCAGATAACGTCTCACCAAAACCCTCAAAAGGACCTATTGGGAATGTTGGGAATGTCCTTAGGACATCCTTTGTTTGCTGGGTTCTGTCCCTTGGGTTTTAAATTATGTGTGTGCTGTCCGATACTGTAGGGAAATATGAATTAAATAATCCACAATCAATGGATTTTGCAATGAAGTTTCCGGTCTTCTGGGTTTTCGAAGGCTTTGCTGCACTGAAACACCAAGAGTTTGGAAAACTGTTTCAGTAAAGGTGACAAACTGACTGAATGAACCCTTGTGCCTTTCGATGAAACAGAAAGAAATTTTAACAGAAAGCAGGGCGTCATGGGAAATGTGTTGCCTTCTCCCATGAGCTTCTACACACAAAGAAATGTTGTGATTTAAGCTCTAAATAGTGTATGTGAGTAAACAGGAAACAGACAAACTTAACATCACCAGTCTGTCCTTCTGCTCCTCCCTCTTTCTCTCTCTCTCTCTCTCTCCTTTTTTAACAGGGTCCACAAAGGCCGGCTTCTATAGTAAAGAATGCTATCAGGGTCTTGGTAGATAGAGAATGGGCTTGAAATGCACTGTAGTTGTGACTGTGTAGTGTTTTGGTGTGATTTACCAGGCACTAGTGGGTTGAGGTGCTTTTGAAAGTGGATCACATTGATGCCTGTTATGCAACAAGAAAAAATAATGATTTAGCTGAAGTGAGTGTCTGAAATATGCTTTACAGTGGCTTGTTATTGAGACATGACAGAAATGAGTTTAGCTCAGTGCTGCTTCTAAAGCAATGTTACTTCAATCTATCTGCCGACGAACCGTCCGAGGGGGCTTCAACAGACTCTTCCGTCGTGACGTCCCCTAAGCCCCTTCTGCTAGCCCCGGAAGGGTCGTGTCTCCAGCTCGCCTAGCTACTCACTGGACCCTATGATCACTCGGCTATGCATGCCTCTCCCTAATGTCAGTATGCCTTGTCCATTGCTGTTTTGGTAGGTGATTATTGTCTTATTTCACTGTAGAGCCTCCAGCCCTGCTCAATATGCCTCAGCTAGCCCTTTTGTTCCACCTCCCACACATGTGGTGACCTCATCTGGTTTAAATGGTGTCTCTAGAGACAACATATTTCTCATTGTCATTAAATGCCTAGGTTTACCTCCACTGTATTCACATCCTACTATACCCTTGTTTGTACATTATGCCTTGAATCTATTCTTCCGCGCCCAGAAACCTGCTCCTTTTACTCTCTGTTCTGAACGCACCCTTATCCTACTCCTCCTCTGATCCTCTAGTCATGTAGAGGTGAATCTAGGCCCTGCAGTGCCTAGCTCCACTCCCATTCCCCAGGCGCTCTCATCTGTTGACTTCTGTAACCGTAAAAGCCTTGGTATCATGCATGTTAACATTAGAAGCCTCCTCCTTAAGTTTTCTTTATTCACTGCTTTAGCACACTCTGCCAACCCGGATGTCCTAGCCGTGTCTGAATCCTGGCTTTTGAAGGCCACCAAAAATCCTGAAATGTCCATCCCTAACTATAACATTTCCCGAGAAGAACTGCCAAAAAGGGCGGAGTTGCAATCTACTGTAGAGATAGCCTGCAGAGTTCTGTCATACTATCCAGGTCTGTGCCCAAACAATTTGAGCTTCTACTTTTAAAAATCCACCTTTCCAGAAACAAGTCTCTCAGCGTTGCCTCTTGTTATAGACCACCTTCAGACCCCAGCTGTGCCCTGGACAACATATACAGTATGAATTGATTGCCCCCCATCTATCTTCAGAACTCATACTTTTAGGTGAACTAAACTGGGACATGCTTAACACCCCTGCCGTCCTACAATCTAAGCTAGATGCCCCCAATCTCACACAAATTATCAATGAACCTACCAGGTACAACCCCAAATCTGTAAACACGGGCACCCTCATAGTTATCATCCTGACCAACCTGCCCTCCAAATACACCTCTGCTGTCTTCAATCAGGATCTCAGCTATCACTGCCTCATTGCCTGTGGCCTTAATGGGTCTGCGTTCAAACGACCGTCAAGCGCTGCCTAAAATAATTCAGTGATTAGGCCTTTCTAATCGAACTGGCCCGGGTATCCTGGAAGGATATTGACCTCATTCTGTCAGTAGAGGATGCCTGGTTATTCTTTAAAAGTGCTTAAATAACCATGCCCCATTCAAAAAATAAGTATGCCCCTTCTTCAAAGTGGGAGACACTCCAGAACCAAACTGTTACAGACCTAAATCTATCCTACCCTGCCTTTCTAAGATCATTCGAAAGCCAGGTTAATAACCTCTTAGTGATCCCTTAACGCTCCAATCCCGTTAACGGAATAGATTTGACAACATCTGGTGAAATTGCAGAGCACCAAATTCAAACCATAGAAATATCAATATTCAAAATAAACGAAAATATAAGTGTAATACATCAAAATAAAGCTTAACTTCTTGTTAATCCAGCCTCTGTGTCAGAATTCAAAAAGGCTTTACGACAATAGCACACCATGCGATTATCTGAGGACAGCTCCCCGCATACAAACACATGAAAATAATTTTTCAACCAGGCAGGTGTGACACAAAAGTCAGAAATAACAATATAATAAATGCCTTACCTTTGAAGCTCTTCGTCTATTTGCAACCCCAAATGTCTCAGTGACACAATGAATGGTTGTTTTCTTTGATAAATGTTACCTGTAAACTTGGTCCAAACATTTCAAACAACATTCCTAATCCAATGGCAGGTGGATACAAATAAAATGCAAATAATCGATAAAATTTAAGACAGAATAATCTGTTTCCAATACCAAAGAAAAATAACACGGAGCGCGTTCCTGTTCATGCTCAACAAAAGACTAGGGATCTTCAGACTGACATGTACAAAGAACAGCACTACTTCTTAATTTCTCAAAAGAAAAACATCTAACAATTTCTAAAGACTGTTGACATCTAGTGGAAGCCATAGGACCTGCAACCAGGTTCCTAATAAATAGGGGTTCCCATAGAAAGCTTTGGAAAATCCTATGAACTCAACTTTTTTTTCCCCTGGATGGTTTGTCCTCGGGGTCAGTTCTGTAATACTCACAGACATTATTTTAACAGTTTTAGAAACTTTAGAGTGTTTTCTATCCAATTATATGCATATCCTAGCTTCTGGGCCTGAGTAACAGGCAGTTTACTTTGGGCACGCTTTTCATCCGGACATCAAAATACTGCCCCCTAGCTTTAACAAACAGATCACCGGCCATTTCGAATCCCACCGTACCTTCTCTGCTATGCAATCTGGTTTCCGAGCTGGTCATGGGTGCACCTCAGCCAAGATCAAGGTCCTAAACGATATCATAACCGCCATCGGTAAAAGACAATGCTGTGCAGCCATATTCGTCAACCTGGCCAAGGCTTTCGACTCTGTCGATGATCACATTCTTATCGGCAGACTCAACAGCCTTGGTTTCTCAAATGACTGCCTCGCCTGGTTCACCAACTACTTCTCAGACAGAGTTCAGTGTGTCAAATCGGAGGGCATGTCGTCCGGACCTCTGGCAGTCTCTATGGGGGTGCCACAGGGTTCAATTCTCGGGACAACTTTTTTCTCTGTATATATCAACGTCGCTCTGATTCTCAGATCCACCTCTACACAGATGACACCATTCTGTATACTTCTGTGTTAACTAACCTCCAGACGAGCTTCAACTCTCCTTCCTTGGCCTTCAACTGCTCTTAAATGCAAGTAAAACTAAATGCATGCTCTTCAACCAATCGCTGTCAACACCTGCCCACCCGACTAGCAAAAATATTGACCCTACCGATCCTCTGGACAGTTCTGACTTATGTGAACTACAAATACCTAGGTGTCTGGTTAGACTGTAAACTCTCCTTCCAGACTCACATTAAGCATCTCCAATCCAAAATTAAATCTATAATCGGCTTCCTATTTTGCAACAAAGCATCCTTCACTCATGCTGCTAAACATACCCTTGTAAAACTGACTATCCTACCGATCCTTGACTTCGGCGATGTCATTTACAAAATAGCCTCCAACACTCTACTCAACAAATTCGTTGCCAAACCCACTGGCTCCAGGTCATATATAAGTCTTTGCTAGGTAAAGCACCGCCTTACCTCAGCTCACTGGTCACCATAGCAGCACCCACCCTTAGCACGCGCTCCAGCAGGTATATTTCACTGGTCACCCCCAAAGCCAATTCCATCTTTTGGCCGCCTTTCCTTCTAGTTCTCTGCTGCCAATGACTAGAACAAATTGCAAAAATCACTGAAGCTGGAGACTCACTAACTTTAAGCATCAGCTGTCAGAGCAGCCTACAGATCATTGCACCTGTACATAGCCCACCTGTAAGTAGCTCATCCAACTACCTCATCCCCATATTATTATTTTTTTGCTCCTTTGCACACCAGTATCTCTACTTGCACATTCATCTTCTTCACATCTATCACTCCAGTGTTTAATTGCTAAATTGTAGTTACTTCGCAAATACGGCCTATTTATTGCCTTACCTCCCGTATCCTACATAATTTGCGCACACTGTATATCGATTTGTTTATTGTTTGTTTATTCCATGTGTAACTCTGTGTTGTTGTTTGTGTCTCACTGCTTTGCTTTATCTTGGCCAGGTCACAGATGTAAATGAGAACTTTTTCTCAACTGGCCTACCTACTTAACTAAAGGTTAAATAATTTTTTTTTTTTAAATCTCTCTCTCTCTCTCCCCCCTCAATCTTGATATAGGGAGCATCTACACTTCCTCCCTTGTGTCATCTTCCTTCCCCTTCTTCCCATGTCTGTGATGTGGCATCTGATATGCATGTTATGCCCCGACCCCCTCTCCTTCAGTCAAGTGATGTTGACACTTTTACATACACTATATATACAAAGGTATGTAGACATCCCTTCAAATGAGTGGATTTGGCTATTTCAGCCACACCTTTTGCGGACAGGTGTATAGAATCGAGCACACAGCAATTTAATCTCCATAGACAAACATTGGCAGCAGAATGGCCTTACTGAAGAGCTCAGTGACTTTCAACGTGGCACTGTCATATGATGCCACCTTTCCAACAAGTCAGTTCGTCAAATTTCTGCCCTGCTAGAGCTGCCCCCGTCTACTGTAAATGCTGTTATCTTGAAGTGGAAACATCTTGGAACAGCAACGGCTCAGCCGCGAAGTGGTAGGCCACACAAGGTCACAGAATCGGACTGCCGAGTGCTGAACTGCTTAGCATGTAAATATGGTCTGTCCTCGGTTGCAACACTCACTACTGAGTTCCAAACTGCCTCTGGAAGCAACTTCAGTACAAGAACTGTTCATCGAGAGATTCATAAAATGAAAGCTTAAGATCACCATGCGCAATGTCAAGTGTCAGGTGGTGGTGTAAAGCGCGCCGCCATCGAACTCTGGAGGATTAGGGGTCCACATACTTCTGTGTGTATGTCCTCTCCTCCCTCTCTCCCCCTATTTTATCCACGCTCTCCCCTGTCCTCCTCCAGCTGTCAGTGTAGGTCTGCTGAGCTGTCATTGCCGGACTCTAATTACAGGGGGTTGTTGCTGGGTTAGCTTACCATCGATCCGTTATCTGAAACCCTGTGCTAGAAGGACCATATTCAGCCAAAGACATTAAGACAGATCCAGAGTTGATTGGAAATGGTGCTTGTGAGGAAAATCACATTTGGTTTGTAAGTGTATGTTAAAAATATGAATGACTGTGTCTTAGCCATTGGTTTTCAAAAAAAGGCACCATATTCATATTTTTGCATAATATATATGTAATATATTTGTAATTTACTATGTGGACATTTGACTCAGGTTCATGTGTATAGCCAGGTTAGTTAAGGGAGATGGATTAAATGACTTAATACTGTATACACTATGTTCTCAGAGATGCATAAGATTCAGTGCTTGATGTGTTCCAGCTCTGAGCTTGACAATGATGACTAGATCAATGCAGGATAAACGCTTTGAGCGAGAGAGAGAGATAGAGGTAATGATGTGAATGCTGGAGGGACTCAGGAGGACGTGACACCCCTATTATATGTCCATGGATGTCCGAAGTGGCACCCTAATCCCTTCACAGTGCACTACGTCTTGGATTCAATCCAAGGCGCGTTGTTGTCGACAAATGCATAGCAGTTGACATTTAAAGGTAATTTACGATTGAGCAGACATTGGACAAGAATTCAAATCAAACATGAATTATAATGTTTCCCTTTTATCTACCATCTGCTTTTATCAACCATTCAAATGTTGTTTTTTACTCTAATGATTTAACATGCTTAAAAACATAAAGCTACTCCATTATTAAAGTACAACAGCCTTACAGTATATAACATGCATGTGAAATTACAACAAAGAGGTTTATGTGTCTCTAACCTGGAAATGGCGCTCATCAAATTAATGCTATTTTCTGTGACATTTACAATGAATCGGTCCTTCTAAAGAAATATTGACCCCCATAACATAACATTTTAAGCAATGCAATTCTGTGGTTAATGCTTTTTTGTTCATACTGTATATGACATACAGCCTCAGTTAACACCAGAAACCTAGACTATGTATTATCTACTGCGTTCCCTTGGTATCCATGGCAATATCATATTGATTTTAGGGACGTCATTACATTTCTAAGGGTCAACCTTTTAGCAGCAGAAGTAGTAAATAGACATAGGATTTTTTTAGTATTTTATAAATCACAGTGTCAGCCAGACACCCCAAACTTTGATTTACTCAGCATTTCCTGCACCAAACACTGAGGGAAATTCAAATCCGAACCACAACCATTTTGTAGAAATCACCCTTGCTCTGCTATCCAATGACAGTGTCACCCATTACATGGATTAATGGTCTTTGGATGTGTCCCAAATTGCTCCCTATTCCCTATATACAGTACTGTAGTGCACTACTTTTGACCACGGCCTATAAGGCTCAGGTCAATATAGAGAATACCAAAACGAATAGTACTATTAAGATTCATTATTTGACCTGGATCATTGGACTTAGGTAATACCGTCCGAGCCACAAAGAGTAGAACATTGAATGATGCCAAATCTTTGAAAAACATAATTGAGTTTTTGCGTTGTTAAAGTTCTCAGCAGTCTTTGGAGTACATTCCTCATACATTCTGCGAACATATACAGTTAGTGCATTGACTGTAACTGGAGAGGTTGAACATTCTTAGTGTATAAACTGTGTCAAATTGACAGCTGGATCTTTGGATTCAGCATGTGCTCTAAAATACATGACGTATTTTCCATGTATTGGGTACTGTATCACTAGAAGTGCAATGACACAGTGTCGTGTCTTTGGCTATGCCGGATTAAGTGATATGACATGCTCTTCTATAAAATAATTTCTCTGTAATTAATATTACCTGATTAAGCTAATCATGTAAATGTAATTAACTAGAATGTCGGGGATCCACGAAATAATGTTATTAGAGATGTTATCTTCCGAATAAACTCTTAAAGACCTGGTAATCTCTTACCTCAATAGCAGTCTATATTTAATTGTCACCTTATTTAGTCTCATCTGAAAGTTGTAAATTCTTCTTCTTCTTCACGAACCCTGGCTAACAAGTTAAATCAGCAATACAAAATTTTGTTGAATTATTCATTTCCTAAATACCTTAAATAATCACACTGAATTACATCTACACAGAATGGATCATACATTGATTACAAATTATGTCATAATGGAAAACGTCCCTAGGGAACAAGGAACAGAAAACGTCCCCGACGGAACTGATATGGGGTGGCAGGGTAGCCTAGTGGTTAGAGTGTTGGAGTAGTTTCCGAAAGGTTGCAAGTTCAAATCCCTGAGTTAATAAGGTTAAAATCTGTCATTCTGCCCCTGAACAGGCAGTTAACCCAATGTTCCTAGGCTGTCATAGAAAAGAGGAATTTGTTCTTAATTAACTGACTTGCCTAGTTAAATAAAGGTAAAAAATTATGACTGCTGGTTACACAAAGAAACGGGATTGGGTTTTGAATAAAAGAGTGGGAAGACTGAGGAACAAAAAATAGCTTGTATGTCTCTATTGAGCTGTAGGCAGCTATGCTATTGTAAATACAGTATCTTATGCATTCTAAATTTACGGCCCATTTGAAAAAGGAAAATGCAGTAAATATTTACTCTGAGCTGCGCTTCGGTAGATTGGTCGTAGTTAGAAGGCTGGGTTGCCCAGCAGGGATCTCTGGTCCTCTGAAGAATATCTAGTGGCGAACTGGAGCGTGGTAGAATGGATGCTCTGTCCATCCTCTCCTATCCCACGTTTAGTGGGCAGAGAGGGTATCACTTCTTTAGTGAATAAGAGTTCAAAGTTCATACCAAGTTGCCATACTTTAAGCTCATGCTATATTCTAGCTGGTATAGTCGAAATTCATCCTTTTGGTGTGTGGATTGTCATCTTCACTTTGAAATTCAATGCTAATTTCTTTAGGTTCTTGTCCCTCAACTAGAGCTCACGCTGAGTTTGGCTTAGTTCTGTAGGTGACCTTGTCCATTTTAACGCGGGGACCGCAAGTCCTCACATCCTTGGAACAGGAAGTTGAATTTTCGTCAACGTGTTTATATAGTGGTGAAAGAAGGGCGTGTTTCATAGTTTACAACTGTCACGTCCTGACCATAGAGAGTCTTGTTTCTCTATGGTCGAGTAGGTCAGCACTTGACTAGGGGGTAGTCTAGTTTAACATTTCTATGTGGGGTCTAATTAAAACAAATTATTTTGGTGATTTGTAGGATTCCCAATTAGAGGCAGCTGGTAATCGTTGTCTCTAATTGGGGATCATATTTAAGTAGTTGTTTTGCCACCTGTTTTTGTGGGATATTATTTTGTGTTTTGTGCTTGTGCGCCACGTAGTCACGTTTCGCTGTTTCTTTATTTTGTCTTGTTTTAGTTTCACTTCAATAAAGATGTGGAACCCAGATCACGCTGCACGTCGGTCCATGTATGCTTCCAGCGACTGTTCACCTCTGAGTGAGCAGAGTGGTGTTCTTATAACAAACTGTTCTCTCATTAACCTCTTGAAACTCTGGGGGCGCTATTTCATTTTTGGATGAAAAACGTTCCCGTTTTAAACAAGATATTTTGTCACAAAAAGATGCTCGACTATGCATATAATTGATAGCTTTGAAAAGTAAACACTCTGAATTTTCCAGAACTGCAAAGATATTGTCTGTGGGTGCCCTACATTTACATTTACATTTAAGTCATTTGGCAGACGCTCTTATCCAGAGCGACTTACAAATTGGTCAATTCACCTTATGACATCCAGTGGAACAGCCACTTTACAATAGTGCACCTAAATCATTTAAGGGGGGGTGAGAAGGATTACTTTATCCTATCCTAGGGATTCCTTAAAGAGGTGGGGTTTCAGGTGTCTCCGGAAGGTGGTGATTGACTCCGCTGTCCTGGCGTCGTGAGGGAGTTTGTTCCACCATTGGGGGGCCAGAGCAGCGAAGAGTTTTGACTGGGCTGAGCGGGAACTGTACTTCCTCAGTGGTAGGGAGGCGAGCAGGCCAGAGGTGGATGAACGCAGTGCCCTTGTTTGGGTGTAGGGCCTGATCAGAGCCTGGAGGTACTGCGGTGCCGTTCCAGTCACAGCTCCGTAGGCAAGCACCATGGTCTTGTAGCGGATGCGAGCTTCAACTGGAAGCCAGTGGAGAGAGCGGAGGAGCGGGGTGACGTGAGAGAACTTGGGAAGGTTGAACACCAGACGGGCTGCGGCGTTCTGGATGAGTTGTAGGGGTTTAATGGCACAGGCAGGGACCCCAGCCAACAGCGAGTTGCAGTAATCCAGACGGGAGATGACAAGTGCCTGGATTAGGACCTGCGCCGCTTCCTGTGTGAGGCAGGGTCGTACTCTGCGGATGTTGTAGAGCATGAACCTACAGGAACGGGCCACCGCCTTGATGTTAGTTGAGAACGACAGGGTGTTGTCCAGGATCACGCCAAGGTTCTTAGCGCTCTGGGAGGAGGACACAATGGAGTTGTCAACCGTGATGGCGAGATCATGGAACGGGCAGTCCTTCCCCGGGAGGAAGAGCAGCTCCGTCTTGCAGAGGTTCAGCTTGAGGTGGTGATCCGTCATCCACACTGATATGTCTGCCAGACATGCAGAGATGCGATTCGCCACCTGGTCATCAGAAGGGGGAAAGGAGAAGATTAATTGTGTGTCGTCTGCATAGCAATGATAGGAGAGACCATGTGAGGTTATGACAGAGCCAAGTGACTTGGTGTATAGCGAGAATAGGAGAGGGCCTAGAACAGAGCCCTGGGGGACACCAGTGGTGAGAGCGCGTGGCGAGGAGACAGGCCACCTGGTAGGAGCGACCTGTCAGGTAGGACGCAATCCAAGCGTGGGCCGCGCCGGAGATGCCCAACTCGGAGAGGGTGGAGAGGAGGATCTGATGGTTCACAGTATCGAAGGCAGCCGATAGGTCTAGAAGGATGAGAGCAGAGGAGAGAGAGTTAGCTTTAGCAGTACGGAGCGCCTCGATGATACAGAGAAGAGCAGTCTCAGTTGAATGACTAGTCTAAAAAACCTGACTGATTTGGATCAAGAAGGTCATTCTGAGAGAGATAGCGGGAGAGCTGGCCAAGGACGGCACGTTCAAGAGTTTTGGAGAGAAAAGAAAGAAGGGATACTGGTCTGTAGTTGTTGACATCAGAGGGATCGAGTGTAGGTTTTTTCAGAAGGGGTGCAACTCTCGCTCTCTTGAAGACGGAAGGGACGTAGCCAGCGGTCAGGGATGAGTTGATGAGCGAGGTGAGGTAAGGGAGAAGGTCTCCGGAAATGGTCTGGAGAAGAGAGGAGGGGATAGGGTCAAGCGGGCAGGTTGTTGGGCGGCCGGCCGTCACAAGAAGCGAGATTTCATCTGGAGAGAGAGGGGAGAAAGAGGTCAGAGCATAGGGTAGGGCAGTGTGAGCAGAACCAGCGGTGTCGTTTGACTTAGCAAACGAGGATCGGATGTCGTCGACCTTCTTTTCAAAATGGTTGACGAAGTCATCTGCAGAGAGGGAGGAGGGGGGGAGGGGGAGGAGGATTCAGGAGGGAGGAGAAGGTGGCAAAGAGCTTCCTAGGGTTAGAGGCAGATGCTTGGAATTTAGAGTCGTAGAAAGTGGCTTTAGCAGCAGAGACAGAGGAGGAAAATGTAGAGAGGAGGGAGT
The DNA here is from genome assembly GCF_036934945.1 of Oncorhynchus masou masou. Classification (NCBI taxonomy): domain Eukaryota; kingdom Metazoa; phylum Chordata; class Actinopteri; order Salmoniformes; family Salmonidae; genus Oncorhynchus; species Oncorhynchus masou. The sequence goes on along the minus strand of NC_088224.1, from coordinate 29,528,597 downwards.
GAAAGGATGCCAGGTCCGCAGGGAGGCGAGTTTTCCTCCATTTCCGCTCGGCTGCCCGGAGCCCTGTTCTGTGAGCTCGCAATGAGTCGTCGAGCCACGGAGCGGGAGGGGGGACCGAGCCGGCCTGGAGGATAGGGGACATAGAGAGTCAAAGGATGCAGAAAGGGAAGAGAGGAGGGTTGAGGAGGCAGAATCAGGAGATAGGTTGGAGAAGGTTTGAGCAGAGGGAAGAGATGATAGGATGGAAGAGGAGAGAGTAGCGGGGGAGAGAGAGCGAAGGTTGGGACGGCGCGATACCATCCGAGTAGGGGCAGTGTGGGAAGTGTTGGATGAGAGCGAGAGGGAAAAGGATACAAGGTAGTGGTCGGAGACTTGGAGGGGAGTTGCAATGAGGTTAGTGGAAGAACAGCATCTAGTAAAGATGAGGTCGAGCGTATTGCCTGCCTTGTGAGTAGGGGGAAGGTGAGAGGGTGAGGTCAAAAGAGGAGAGGAGTGGAAAGAAGGAGGCAGAGAGGAATGAGTCAAAGGTAGACGTGGGGAGGTTAAAGTCGCCCAGGACTGTGAGAGGTGAGCCGTCCTCAGGAAAGGAGCTTATCAAGGCATCAAGCTCATTGATGAACTCTCCGAGGGAACCTGGAGGGCGATAAATGATAAGGATGTTAAGCTTGAAAGGGCTGGTAACTGTGACAGCATGGAATTCAAAGGAGGCGATAGACAGATGGGTAAGGGGAGAAAGAGAGAATGACCACTTGGGAGAGATGAGGATCCCGGTGCCACCACCCCGCTGACCAGAAGCTCTCGGGGTGTGCGAGAACACGTGGGCGGACGAAGAGAGAGCAGTAGGAGTAGCAGTGTTATCTGTGGTGATCCATGTTTCCGTCAGTGCCAAGAAGTCGAGGGACTGGAGGGATGCATAGGCTGAGATGAACTCTGCCTTGTTGGCCGCAGATCGGCAGTTCCAGAGGCTACCGGAGACCTGGAACTCCACGTGGGTCGTGCGCGCTGGGACCACCAGATTAGGGTGGCCGCGGCCACGCGGTGTGGAGCGTTTGTATGGTCTGTGCAGAGAGGAGAGAACAGGGATATATAGACACATAGTTGACAGGCTACAGAAGAGGCTACGCTAATGCAAAGGAGATTGGAATGACAAGTGGACTTCACGTCTCGAATGTTCAGAAAGTTAAGCTTACGTAGCAAGAATCTTATTGACTAAAATGATTGAAATGATACAGTACTGCTGGAGTAGGCTAGCTGGTAGTGGCTGCGTTGTTGACTTTGTAGGCTAGCTGTTAGTGGCTGCGTTGTTGACACTACACTAATCAAGTCGTTCCGTCAAGTGTAATAGTTTCTACAGTGCTGCTATTCGGGGGCAAGCTGGCTAGCTAGCAGTGTTGATTACGTTACGTTACGTTAAAAGAACGACAATAGCTGGCTAGCTAACCTAGAAAATCGCTCTAGACTACACAATTGTCTTAGATACAAAGACGGCTATGTAGCTAGCTAGCTACGATCAAACAAATCAAACCGTTGTACTGTAATGAAGTGAAATGAAAATGTGATACTACCTGTGGAGCGAAGCGGAATGTTGACCGGGTTGTTGAAGTTCTATTCGGTAGACGTTGGCTAGCTGTTGGCTAGCTAGCTAGCAGTATCTCCTACGTTAAGGACGACAAATAGCTGGCTAGCTAACCTCGGTAAATTAAGATAATCACTCTAAGTCTACACACTCTAAACTACACCATTATCTTGGATACGAAGACAGCAAAGACAACTATGTAGCTAGCTAACACTACACTAGAACGGGAGCTACAGGCAAAACCAAGAGGAAACGGCAACCAGGAAACCAGCAGGATATTTGAGGCTCCGTTTTCCATTGTCTCCTTATATGGCTGTGAATGCGAGAGGAATGAGCCTGCCCTTTCTGTCGTTTCCCCAAGGTGTCAGCAGCATTGTGACGTATTTGTAGGCATATCATTGGAAGATTGACCATAAGAGACTACATTTTCCAGGTGCCCGCCCGGTGTCCTCCGTCGAAATTGGTGCGTCTTTTTCAGCTGCTGGTATTTTTCCATGCGATTCTGAGGGGAAAGCAGGCTTCCACGAACTGCATATCAATGAAGAGATATGTGAAAAAACACCTTGAGGATTGATTCCAAACAACGTTTGCCATGTTTCGGTCGATATTATGGAGTTAATTCGGAAAAAGTTTGACGTTTTGGTGACTGAATTGTGATGTACAAAACGGAACGATTTCTCCTACACAAAGATTCTTTCAGGAAAAAGTGAACATTTGCTATGTAACTGAGAGTCTCCTCATTGAAAACATCCGAAGCTCTTCAAAGGTAAATGATTTTATTTATTTGGTTATCTGTTTTTTGTGAAAATGTTGAGTGCTAAATGCTACTCAAAATGCTAAGCTAGCTTAGCATACTCTTACACAAATTAGTGATTTGCTATGGTTCAAAAGCATATTTTGAAAATCTGAGATGACAGTGTTGTTAAGAAAAGGCTAAGCTTGAGAGCAGGCGCATTATTTTCATTTTATTTGCGATTTTCAGAAATCGTTAACGTTGCGTTATGCTAATGAGCCTGAGGCTTTATTCACGATCCCGGATCCGGGATGGGGAGTATCAATTAAGAAGCTAAAATTACATTTAATCTTTTCACAAATATTTTCATATTTAAACATTTAAATTGCTCAACATTTCCATTTGAATCTGATAACTAGAATGTGTAGATTGTCCAAGATACAGTTTATGTCGTCCTATCATCAGTAATCATGTCTCAGATGCCAAATGATATGACATCATATTCATTAAGTACCAATGCATATTTTCAACTGATTGGATTACCGAAATATGGTTCCATTTCCCACCTGTTGATGCTCCCAAAATCTCTATGTTAACAAAGGGCTTTTCAAGAGTCAACTCTATAGAGTAGAGAGAGAAACGGGGTCATAAACCTCCCCCAACAGGCCAACGTCATGACAACAGATACAAACATATTCCTATTGTGATTATGGAAAATATCTTCTCTGTGTTCAGGTAGGAGAACATCACTCTTTTTGAGTTTGCAAAAAAGGCATTTCACTGTACTTGCGCATGTGACATTAAAACTTAAATCTTGATGAAGAACGGGTGTCTTTCTCTACCATTGTATTTTCCCATGGGTGTCAAGGGCAAAAGCAGGAGTGAAGGATTTCCTATTGAGTGTTTTCTCTTTCACTGAAGTCTCTCTTTGTGTTTTACTCTGAAAGGGTGAGAGAGTACGTAGTCGTGTCACTCTGTATTCGTGTGTGCGCATGACTGTTTGAGAGAGAGCATTTCTGTGTGTACTCATTTCTGTGTGTATGCTTTTCTCGATTCAGTGTGAAAACTGCACCCAATCCCACTTGTAGAAACCAGTGTGAACGGAAATCACTCTGCCCAAACCAACTGGACGTCCTCACAGATAGGCGTAAAACCAAGATGAAAACATTACTACCTCTCTAACAAGCTCCTAGAGGTGACATGCCACCTCCATTTCCACTTAGGACATTCTCCATATCCTGTTTTTTTTTCTCTGCATTTCCACCCAGAATGGAGTCCTCCCTTTCCCCTTTCTCTCTCATATCCATCTGCCACTTGAGCGGCAGACAGCTGGTCCAGACTGACACCTATTACCTGCCCATAATTCACATGAAACAAGTTGTTAAAGCGAGTTCCGTTGCCCAAGTGTTAATGCTTCAACTAAAGCCTCTGTGAGAGCTACTTGGCAGCAGTACTGTAGCAGCAGACAAGGAACTCATGAAAGACATCAAACAGGATACATTCAGGATGAAATCATTCCCTTCCATTTCAACACACTGGAAATGGAGCACAATAATATGGATCATTCAAATGGATTTGGATTATATGCATTCAGACTAATTGTGACTGTGAATGGGTTTGAAAATACGGGGGACAAAAATGTCATATTGGCTTCTGTGCCAACATCTACATTGTTTAGGTTCTGGAAATGAAACCGCTCAGATTGACAACTGTATGCCATCACATCTCAAGGGCGATTCTATAATGTCTCACATACAATTCTACAATGTCTCACATACAATTCTACAATGTCTCATATACAATTCTACAATGTCTCATACAATTCTACAATGTCTCACATACAATTCTACAATGTCTCATACAATTCTACAATGTCTCACATACAATTCTACAATGTCTCACATACAATTCTACAATGTCTCATATACAATTCTACAATGTCTCATACAATTCTACAATGTCTCACATACAATTCTACAATGTCTCATACAATTCTACAATGTCTCACATACAATTCTACAATGTCTCACATACAATTATACAATGTCTCACATACAATTCCACAATGTCTTCACTGAATGTGCACAGCTTTCATGAGGAGCAGTGGAATCCCAAACATTTTCACAACCAACAGCAACAACTACAGTCACTTGACATGACTCACTTTGTCTAGGTACAGTATATGTTTGTAATATGTATCATATCTAAAGAATATGACTCCTCGCCAACTTACCATTTCACTTAAGGTAAAATAATGTTTTAAAGTTAAATGGTTTTCTATCTGACCTGAGGCAAACTCTCCCCCTCTCTGTAGCTATGTGAGTGTCTGGCTGCAAGGCAGGGCAACAGTCTGTCTTCTGGTCTAGTCTACTGCCACCTCTCTTTAGACTGGCATCTGCCAGTCTTTCTTTCCAGTTTCCCCGTCTCTCCCGGCCTCCCTCTCCCCCACCTTCTCTTCCATCTCCCCCGCCTCCCACTACCTGCGTCATCCCCACCTCCCCCCTCCCTCGTCTCCACCATCCTCCCCCAGCCTCCCTCCTCTTTCATCTCCACCATCCTCCCCCAAGCTGAAGGTCAGTGATGTCTGGAGGAATCAAAATACTTCTCTGACTGAAGAAGAGTTGATGAGTCTCCTTCGTAGAACAACATCAACTTAGGATAGGCCTTCTCTTACTATTTTTAATTTTATTTTACTAGGCAAGTCAGTTTAAGAACAAATTCTTATTTTCAATGACGGCCTAGGAACAGTGGGTTAACTGCCTGTTCAGGGGCAGAACGACAGATTTGAACCTTGTCAGCTCGGGGATTCGAACTTGCAACCTTTCAGTTACTAGTCCAACAGCTCTAACCACTAAGCTACCCAATGGATTAAGGAGGAGGGCCCTCTGAATAGGTAATTCTCTATTCAGACAATTTAGACGATCTTTCAACAGCTGGCTACATAGTCATGAAACTGGCATCTGTTATATTTGCTTTTCTTTATTTCATAGGTATTCAGAGCTTCTGATACTTAACCCCAGAGAGACAATGAGAGAAAAGACAGATGGTGTCTGATAGAGCAGTGGAAGACTTACAGTTACATTTCAAATCTGATTTGTTTTGTACCACACTACATAGACACTCAGGGGCATAACAGTGCATCATGCCAAAGACTATTACCCTCACAGTCACAAGCCAGGGCTCCCCCTCAGACCATGGCAATGTGAATGGGAACTGTTCTGGAAGTCTATTTCTGTGGCAAGATGAATCCCCTCTGCAACCAAGTGTTACAAACTGACTAACAGGTCAATGACAGGCACGCTCGTCACACACACACACCACAGAACCATGTTTGTGGTGATAGCAGCGTCACAAGCCTACTGGCCAAAAACGGAAGCCTCTGTCTCGCTCACTCTCACCCCCCCTCCTGCTTCCTGCATACTGTAGCTGTCAACTGTGATATACATCTATGTTAGACGGCTAGACTGCCACAGGTTAAAGGTGTGCTAAAGGTTAAAGTGGACTCTGACGTTTTTAAGTGTCGTAACTTCCTGCATGACCTAGTTCAGACTCACTCACTACACTCCCATCTCCCAGAACACATTAGCCTTTTATGCAGATAGACAATGGATGACAGCATTCTTTAATAGTCCTCTTTCCCACATTTTCTTCCTTGAATACATTTCCTTTTTGTTCTTTCTCCTGAATATCTTTCCATTTTTTTCTTTCTCCGGTGTAGTTTAAATTCAGCCACCTTGGGCTCATGAACATGTGTGACATGTTCAAAATGTATTCTGGCATTATTCAATCCGTTATTCCGCTTTCAATCCATTCTGAAATGTAGTTCCTAAAATGTCACCCTATTCGCTGCATAGTAAAAGGGCTCTGTCACAATTTTTCATGGGATCCACGAACAGAAGATGGGCCGGTTTCTCTATTAAAAATTGAATGGTCTTAGTACACAGAATGGCCTTGAAATGCACTGTAACTCTGACAGTGTAGAGTTTAGGCGTGATTTGCCATGTGCTACTGTAGGTTGTGGTGCTTTTGAAGGTGGATCACATTGATTTCTGTTATGCAGCGAAAATAACTATTTCACTGAACAGAGTATATAGTGTCCGAAATATGCTTTACAATGGCTTGTCACACATACACACACACCCTCCCCCTTCCAACACATACTTCGCCCTCCAGTCCTTGTCTTAACTCTTCTTCTCTCTCTCATTTAAACACATGCATCCACAGATCTGACCAACAGCTTTTCCATCCCTCCCTACCTGAAGGCTGCAACACAAATCAATGCGGACTGTGGAATGACTATGATTATTCTAGTGGAGGTGGAGGAATCCCCGTGAGGAACAGAGAATTCATCATATTGCTTCAGCTGTTGCCTCCATCTCGTTAACATTCCTGTTCCCTTCTGAGCCTGGCAATTGATGGGTGCCAGGTTTGATTCCAGAGGCAGCTCCTTCACTACGGATTCTGGAGGATGGAGTGAGTAGTGTAGGCACCTCTCCATCTACTGCACATGCTCACTTCCACGCCCATGAGTGTCCTAGAGTTAGGCAGGGCCATGACAATACAAGTAAGAGGAACCTACTGTGTTTCTGGCTAATACCAAAGGAGGTTTGATTATCTTCGATATGCATGGAGATGACTCCGCGTAGTCGGAAGGTATAAATATGTGCTTGTGTGACTTGTATGTTGTGTTTTGCAGCTGAAGCACCCAGTGGGTTGAATACACTTGGTTTGAGATTTTTCTAGTTGTCCTTGAGGTTTTACTCTGTTTGTTCAGAACCTAACCATGTATTGTGCTATATTTAAAAACAATATGCAATTTCAAGCCGTATTCATACAGTTTTGTTGATTAGGAAATACATTTCATATTTTCATATTGTTTTCATATTTGTACTGTGTACTTGAGCTTGTGTCCTCAAAAGTGACTGCACCTCAGCAAAGTATTGTTTACCAGAAAGGTGAGATTTTAACCTTTCTTGGAGTATACCGCATTACTAGTTATTGTTTATGGCCCCTCTCATGATAAATAATTAATTTGGGAGATTACAAAGATTACATTTTTGATAACACTTAGTTACATTTAAGAGGTGTTTAATTATTCTGTACATTGCATACATTGCATAGATCGCACACAATGAGAGTTGGTTTGCATTCGTTCCATGTCTCCACTGTAGCATTACAATATGCAAGTTCAGTTTTTACATTGGTATTACTAGTCTTTTATAGGCTTAACATCAATGATGTGGTTCCAAGCAGCTATGACACGTAGAGAAAGACCATGGAGAGGTATTGTCAAATCCCCTCCCCTGCCACCCTAGCTGATCCCTTTAGCAGTGCGCTTGTAGGCAACGGGCCTTTGATTGAATCCCAGTCTACCTTTTGTCTGTTGTGTTACTCCCTTCACTGACTCATAACACAACAGACACACACTAAGGCCGGGAATCAAACAAAGGCGTGTTGCATACAAGCACACCGTTAAAGGTTATTTACATTTGAGATGGGGTTGAGCTGGCATTCCCATCGGTTACTGTGAATGCAATCTCCACAAACAGGGTGTACAGTGCGCTGCTCTATAACACACATTGGATGAAATACCGGCCTAACTTTTGTATGTGGTGTTACTGCCTCCCTTGGCACTAAGCTTTTATAAATACCTGTTTGACCGCCAAGGCTGTTACAATGGTTGAGATTTACGATGCATGATCTCAACCCTTCTCCGTACTATGGCTGACCCTATACTACTATCTCTCCAGCCCACCCAAGGCTGTTACAATGGTTGAGATTTACGATGCATGATCTCAACCCTTCTCTGTACGATGGCTGACCATATACTACTATCTCTCCAGCCCACCCAAGGCTGTTGCAATGGTTGAGATTTACGATGCATGATCTCAACCCTTCTCTGTACGATGGCTGACCATATACTACTATCTCTCCAGCCCACTCAAGGCTGTTGCAATGGTTGAGATTTATGATGCATGATCTCAACCCTTCTCCGTACTATGGCTGACCATATACTACTATCTCTCCAGCCCACCCAAGGCTGTTGCAATGGTTGAGATTTACGATGCATGATCTCAACCCTTCTCCGTACTATGGCTGACCCTATACTACTATCTCTCCAGCCCACCCAAGGCTGTTACATTGGTTGAGATTTACGATGCATGATCTCAACCCTTCTCCGTACTATGGCTGACCCTATACTACTACCTCTCCAGCCCACCCAAGGCTGCTCTCTTTACTTCAATACATTGATTTCCGGTCAGGATGCATGGACATACGCTGTTGTTTGTACACGTTCCGGGAAGTGGTACAGCAATGACTTTTTCCATTGTAGAAGTTTTGAAAGTGGATAGTATTAGTAGTAATGGTAGTATTAGTATAATTAGTAGCTTTAGTATTAGTATTAGTAGTTGTAGTACTAGTAGTGGCAATATCAGTAGTGATGTAGTATTAGTAGTGGAATATTAGTAGTGATATTAGTAGTGATAGTATTGGTAGTGATATAGTATTTTTAGTGATATTAGTGCTAGTGTCAGTAGTTGTAGTAACATTAGTGATGTAATGGTAGTATTTGTCGTGATATTAGTAGTAGTAGTAGTACCAGTAGCGATGTAGTATTAGTAGTGGTAATATTATTAGTGATGTAGTATTAGAAGTAGTAGTAGTATCAGTAGTGGTAGTGTTGTAGTGATATAGTGTTAGTAGTGATGTAGTATTAGTAGTGGTAGTATTAGTAGTGATATTAGTAGTGATGTAGTGTTAGTAGTGGTAGTATTAGTAGTGGTAATGTTAGTAGTGGTAGTGTTAGTAGTGATGGAGTATTAGTAGGGGTAGTAATAGTAGTGGTAATGTTAGTAGTGGAAGTGTTAGTAGTGATATTAGTAGTGATGTAGTGTTAGTAGTGGTTGTATTAGTAGTGGTAGTGTTAGTATTGATGTAGTGTTAGTAGTGGTACTATTAGTTGTGATGTAGTATTAGTAGTGGTAGTATTAGTAGTGATATTAGTAGTGATGTAGTGTTAGTAGTGGTAGTATTAGTAGTGGTAGTGTTAGTAGTGATGTAGTTTTAGTAGTGGTGGTGTTAGTAGCGATGTAGTGTTAGTAGTGATGTGGTATTAGTAGTGGTAGTATTTGTAGTGATATTAGTAGTGATGTGGTGTTAGTAGTGGTAATATTAGTAGTGATGTAGTATTAGTGGTGATATAGTATTAGTAGTGGTAATATTAGTAGTGATGTAGTGTTAGTAGTGATGTAGTATTATTAGTGATGTAGTATTAGTAGTGGTAATATTAGTAGTGATGTAGTGTTAGTAGTGGTAATATTAGTAGTGATGTGGTATTAGTAGTGTTAGAATGGATGTAGATGTAGTGTTAGTAGTGATGTAGTATTAGTAGCGTTAGTGTTAGTAGTGATGTAGTGTTAGTAGTGATGTAGTGTTAGAAGTGATGTAGTGTTAGTAGTGATGTAGTGTTAGTAGTGATGTAGTGTTAGTGTTAGTAGTGATGTAGTATTAGTATCGTTAGTGTTCGTAGTTATGTAGTGTTAGTAGTGATGTAGTGTTAGTAGTGATGTAGTGTTAGTAGCGTTAGTGTTAGTAGTGATGTAGTGTTAGTAGTGATGTAGTGTTAGTAGTGGTGTAGTATTAGTAGCGTTACTGTTAGTAGTGATGTAGTGTTAGTAGTGATGTAGTGTTAGTAGTGATGTAGTATTTGTAGCGTTAGTGTTAGTAGTGATGTCGTATTAGTAGTGTTAGTGTTAGTAGTGATGTAGTGTTAGTAGTGATGTAGTGTTAGTGTTAGTAGTGATGTAGTATTAGTAGTGTTAATGTTAGTAGTGATGTAGTGTTAGTAGTGATGTAGTATTAGTATTGTTTGTGTTAGTAGTGATGTAGTGTTAGTAGTGATGTAGTGTTAGTAGTGGTAATATTAGTAGTGATGTAGTATTAATAGTGGTAGTGTTAGTATTGATGTTGTATTAGTAGTGGTAATATTAGTAGTGATGTAGTGTTAGTAGTGATGTAGTGTTAGTGTTAGTAGTGATGTAGTATTAGTAGTGTTAGTGTTAGTAGTGATGTAGTGTGAGTAGTGATGTAGTGTTAGTAGTGGTAATATTAGTAGTGATGTAGTATTAATAGTGGTAGTGTTAGTATTGATGTTGTATTAGTAGTGGTAATATTAGTAGTGATGTAGTGTTAGTAGTGATGTAGTATTATTAGTGATGTAGTATTAGTAGTGGTAATATTAGTAGTGATGTAGTGTTAGTAGTGGTAATATTAGTAGTGATGTGGTATTAGTAGTGTTAGAATGGATGTAGATGTAGTGTTAGTAGTGATGTAGTATTAGTAGCGTTAGTGTTAGTAGTGATGTAGTGTTAGTAGTGATGTAGTGTTAGTAGTGATGTAGTGTTAGTAGTGATGTAGTGTTAGTGTTAGTAGTGATGTAGTATTAGTATCATTAGTGTTCGTAGTTATGTAGTGTTAGTAGTGTTAGTAGTGATGTAGTGTTAATAGCGTTAGTGTTAGTAGTGATGTAGTGTTAGTAGTGATGTAGTGTTAGTAGTGGTGTAGTATTAGTAGCGTTACTGTTAGTAGTGATGTAGTGTTAGTAGTGATGTAGTGTTAGTAGTGATGTAGTATTTGTAGCGTTAGTGTTAGTAGTGTAGTAGTATTAGTAGTGTTAGTGTTAGTAGTGTTAGTGTTAGTAGTGATGTAGTGTTAGTAGTGATGTAGTGTTAGTAGTGATGTAGTATTTGTAGCAGTGTTAGTAGTGATGTAGTATTAGTAGTGTTAGTGTTAGTAGTGATGTAGTTTTAGTAGTGATGTAGTGTTAGTGTTAGTAGTGATGTAGTATTAGTAGTGTTAGTGTTAGTAGTGATGTAGTGTTAGTAGTGATGTAGTATTAGTATTGTTAGTGTTAGTAGTGATGTAGTGTTAGTAGTGGTAATATTAGTAGTGATGTAGTATTAATAGTGGTAGTGTTAGTATTGATGTTGTATTAGTAGTGGTAATATTAGTAGTGATGTAGTATTAGAAGTAGTAGTATTATCAGTAGTGGTATTGTTTGTAGTGGTAGTGTTCGTAGCGATGTAGTGTTAGTAGTGATGTAGTGTTAGTGTTAGTAGTGATGTAGTATTAGTAGTGTTATTATTATTAGTGATGTAGTGTGAGTAGTGATGTAGTGTTAGTAGTGGTAATATTAGTAGTGATGTAGTATTAATAGTGGTAGTGTTAGTATTGATGTTGTATTAGTAGTGGTAATATTAGTAGTGATGTAGTATTAGAAGTAGTAGTATTATCAGTAGTGGTATTGTTCGTAGTGGTAGTGTTCGTAGTGATGTAGTGTTAGTAGTGGTAATATTTGTAGTGATGTAGTATTCGAAGTATTAGTAGTATCAGTAGTGGTACTGTTAGTAGTGTTAGTGTTAGTAGTGATGTAGTATTAGTAGTGGTATTATTAGTAGTGGTAGTAGTGGTAGTATTAGTAGTGGTAGTATTAGTAGAGATGTAGTATTAGTAGTGGTATTGTTAGTAGTGATGTAGTATTAGTAGTGATGTAGTGTTAGTAGTGGTAATATTTGTAGTTGTACTATTTGTAGTTTGTAGTATTAGAAGTTGTAGTAGTATCAGTAGTGGTATTGTTAGTAGTTATATTAGTAGTGGTAGTATTGCTAGAACCATTAGTTGTGAGTTATTTGTATCATCAGTGTGGAATACATTTTTAATAATGAATGTATGACTCTAGCAGTGTTTCAGATAATGGCTTTTTTCTTCTTCTGACTCCAATGTGGCCCTGTGGCAGTGATTTTATAGCCTGGGCTTGGCAAACTGCAAACTCATCGATGTTGGTCGATAAATAATGTCCCTTTATTGTAAGGCTCTAATGAGATTCTTCTTAACTTGCGATATGCGATTCAGTTTTTATTTTAGGTACACAAACAAGTGTTTATTGAAGGTGTCCTACTGTACTTGTGATTTGTTATAAGTATGCAATGTGACACATATTGCACGCAAATAACAAATCACAAAGTTGTAAAGAATCACAAAAAATCTAACAAAGACATAAATGTAATTTCCAAATATTTTTCTCACATATGCAGTGTCTCTCTCTCACACACACATGCACGCACAGACACACACTGAAATGATTGCCTCTGTGTTGTCGTGTCATCTAGGTGGGAACAGGAGATATAAAAACTCACAACTTTAATTCAGTTTACTTTCAGGGGAGACACACTTATATACAATCTTAGAATTCAATACTGCAGCACCTAGTCTGCCGAAAGTGATTCAAAATCAGATGTTTCTCACCCCACCTCCTTCACAATCAAATGCATATTTATTCGTTGGATTTGTTTCACATTGAGGTGGTGTGATATGCCAACTCTTTGGAATATTTCCTGTTTTAAATATTTTGTCATAATTTCCTCACCGTCATCTCTGACGAAAACGGTGAAAGGCTCATTACAGTAAATGGCTTTTTACTTTGCGCAGCGAAGATCGTGGCCCTGCGGAATTACCATAGCATAAAAATGGAGTCATTTCCCACTTCTAATTCCCATTCAGCCTTTCACATGTGGTCATTATCAGGCAGTGTCAGCCCAGGGCTATACAGCTACAGGAGCAATACGAGGCTGTTTGTGTTTGTGAGCAGGGTAGGATGCAATTCCATGAGTGGTACATTTACTTTTGAAGAAAAATCCCCTTTATAATGAAGCCATAGTAACGTTTGCCATGTGGCACATGCTACAGTTGAGCGGAGACATTTTTAGTCTTTTCACACAAAATGTTCCTTTTAAAAACATATTTCATGCAATTCTACATCATTTGCATGACTGAAGACATAAATATTTTTTAATACCACACAAATGACCAAAATGAGTGGCTACTCTGACACTGACAAACAGATCAATCTGGTCCTGAATTCAAACAAAGAATAGCCCAGGCCAATGAAGCAACACAGATTGTACAATATTAGGAGACAATATACAATATACAGTGCATTCAGAAAGTATTCAGACCACTTGACTTTTTTCACATTTTGTTACGTTTACAGCCCTGTTTAAAATTAAACAATTTGTTATTTTTCCTCATTAAAACAATACACAATACCCTATAATGACAAAGCAAAAACAGGATTTGATAGATTTTTGCAAAGTTTTACAAATTAAAAACTGAAGTATTTAGACCCTTTACTCAGTACTTTGTTGAAACACCTTTGACATCGATTACAGCGTAGTCTTCTCCAATCAATTGAATTTCCCACAGGTGGACTCCAATCAAGTTGTAGAAACATATCAAGGATGATCAATGGGAACAGGATGCACCTGAGCTCCATTTCAAGTCTCAAAGTTTCTGAACACTTATGTAGATACTGTATTTCTGTTTTTTATGTTTAATACATTTGCTAAAATAAATATAAAACAGTAATCTCTTTGTCATTATGGGGTATTGTGTGTTGATTGCTGAGGACTTTTACAAATTGTAACGGCGTTCTTCGTTTGTCGTAAGAGAGTCGGACCGAAATGCAGCGTGTTGGTTACTCATGTTTTTTAATTAAACAAATGACGATTACATGGAAATACTGATACAAATACAAAACAACAAAACGGAACGTGAAACCTAAGGACAGCCTATCTGGTGAAACTACACAGAGACAGGAACAATCACCCACGAAATACACAGTGAAACCCAGGCTACCTAAATACGGTTCCCTATCAGAGACAACAAGAATCACCTGACTCTGATTTAGAACCGCCTCAGGCAGCCAAACCTAAACTAAACACACCCCTAATCAACCACAATCTCAATGCCTACGAAAACCCCAATACGACAACACAATAACATAAACCCATGTCACACCCTGGCCTGACCAACTAATTAACTACAACACAAAATACTAAGACCAAGGCATGACAGAACCCCCCCCCCTAAGGTGCGGACTCCCGGACGCACCTCAAAACCATAGGGAGGGTCCGGGTGGGCGTCTGTCCATGGTGGCGGTTCCGGATCGGGACGTGGACCCCACTCCATAAATGTCATAGTTCCTCCCCTTCGCGTCCTGGGATAATCCACCCTCGCCGCCGACCATGGCCTAATAGTCCTCACCCAGAACCCCACTGAACTGAGGAGCAGCTCGTGACAGAGGGGCAGCTTGGGACTGAGGGGCAGCTCGGGACTGAAGCAGATCGGGACTGAGGGGAAGCTCGGGACTGAGGGGAAGCTCGGGACTGAGGGGAAGCTCGGGACTGAGGGGCAGCCCAGCACTGAGAGGAAGCCCAGCCAGGCAGTTGAATCAGGCAGATCCTGGCTGGCTGGCAGTTCTGGCAGATCCTGGCTGACTGGCGGATCTGGAAGAGTCTGGTTGACTAGCAGATCTGGAAGAGTCTGATTGACTAGCAGATCTGGAAGAGTCTGGTTGACTAGCAGATCTGGAAGATTCTGGTTGACTGGCAGATCTGGAAGAGTCTGGTTGACTGGCAGCTCCTTGCAGACTGGCAGCTCCTTGCAGACTGGCAGCTCCTTGCAGACTGGCAGCTCCATGCAGACTGGCAGCTCCATGCAGACTGGCAGCTCTGACTGCTCCAAGCAGACTGACAGCTCTGGCCGCTCCATGCAGACTGGCAGCTCTGGCTGCTCCATGCAGACTGACAGCTCTGGCTGCTCCATGCAGACTGACAGCTCTGACTGCTCCATGCAGGCTGACAGCTCTGACTTCTCCATGCAGGCTGACAGCTCCTTGCAGACTGGCAGTTCCTTGCAGACTGGCAGCTCCTTGCAGACTGGCAGCTCTGGCTGCTTCATGCAGACTGGCAGCTCAGGCTGCTCCGAACAGGCAGGAGGCTCCGGCAGCGCTGTAGAGGAGGAATGCTCTAGAAGCGCTGAACAGGCGGGAGACTCCGGTAGCGCAGGAGAGGAGAAAGGCTCTGATAGCGCTGAACAGACAGGAGACTCCAGCAGCGCTGTAGAGGAGGAAGGCTCTAGAAGCGCTGAACAGGCGGGAGACTCCGACAGCGCAGGAGAGGGAGAAAGCGCTGGCTGCGCTGAACAGGCGAGGCGCACTGAAGGCCTGGTGCGTGGTACTGGAACTTGGTACTGGATCGAGGACATGCACAGGAAGCCTGGTGCGGGGAGCTGCCACTGGAGGACTGGTGTGTGAAGGTGGCACAGGATGGACTGGACAGTGAAGGTGTACTGGAGAGCCTGAGAGCAGGACTGGCACAGGACGTGCAAGGCTAAGTAGGTACACAGGAGGCCTAGTGCGTGAGGCTGGCACATTTTTCACCAGCCGACTAACACGCACCTCAGGACTAGTATGGAGCGCTGACCCAGGTGCCATTAAATCCCCGACACGCTCCGTCGGACGAATCTTGTACCTAAAGCACCAAACTAGCAACTCCCTCATTACTCTTTCCTCCAATTTCCCCATGAACTCCTTCACAGTCTCTGTTTCGCTCACCTCCAACACCGGTTCTGGTCTCCTCCTTGGCTCCTCACGATAAACAGGGAGAGTTGGCTCAGGTCTGTCTCCTGACTCAGCCACTCTCCCTCTGAGTCCCCCCCAATACATTTTTGGGGCTGACTCACGGGCTTTCCTCTGCGCCGTTGTGATTGCCTCTCTAACTCCATTCTCCTATAGCCCTCTTCGCACTGCTCCAGCGAATCCCAGGCGGGCTCCGGCACTCTCTCTGGGTCGACCGCCCACCTGTCTATTTCATCCCACGTCTTATACTCCATGCTTCTGCTGTCCATAACGACCTCCCTTCGCTGCTCCTGCTGTCGCTGCCTGTTAACACGCTGCTCGGTCCGTGTGTGGTGGGTGATTCTGTAACGGCGTTCTTCGTTTGTCGAGAGTCGGACCGAAATGCAGCGTGTTGGTTACTCGTGTTTTTTAATGAAACAAATGACGATTACATGAAAATACTGAGACAAATACAAAACAACAAAACGGAACGTGAAACCTATGTACAGCCTATCTGGTGAAACTACACAGAGACAGGAACAATCACCCACGAAAGACACAGTGAAAACCAGGCTACCTAAATACGGTTCCCTATCAGAGACAACAAGAATCACCTGACTCTGATTGAGAACCGCCTCAGGCAGCCAAACCTAAACTAAACACACCCCTAATCAACCACAATCCCAATGCCTACAAAACCCCAATACGACAACACAATAACATAAACCCATGTCACACCCTGGCCTGACCAACTAATTAACTAAAACACAAAATACTAAGACCAAGGCGTGACACAAATGTTATCCATTTTAGAATAAGGCTGTAATGTAACAAAATGTTGAAAAAGTCAAGGGGTCTGAATACTTTCCTAAGGCACTGTATATATTATAGGCAGTGAGCTGGGTTAGACCGTCGTGAGACAGGTTAGTTTTACCCTACTGATGATGTGTTGTTGCAATAGTATAGTGCCAGTCTGCAATGGAGAGTATGCTACTAAATACAATTTCCAGTGGCACACTGATTCACCTAGTGAAGGATCATAAGGGTGCTATGATCCTTGTCTAGTCTCGCAAAGCACTTCATGATGACAGGAGTGAGAGCTACAGGGTGATTTAGTTCAGTTACCTTTGATGGACATCTTGAAGCATGTGGGGACAGCAGACTGGGATAGAGAGA
The DNA here is from genome assembly GCF_036934945.1 of Oncorhynchus masou masou. Classification (NCBI taxonomy): domain Eukaryota; kingdom Metazoa; phylum Chordata; class Actinopteri; order Salmoniformes; family Salmonidae; genus Oncorhynchus; species Oncorhynchus masou. Next base: position 29,511,656 of record NC_088224.1, on the reverse strand, counting down.
TATTTAATATGCCCGTAAACACTCCAGTCAGATTGTCTGCACATGCTCTGAGGACGCGGCTAGGGATGCCGACTGGGCAGGCAGCCTTGCGAGGGTTAGCACACTTAAATGTCTTACTTACATCGGTCACGGAGAAGGAGAGCCCACAGTCCTTGGTAGCGGGCCGCGTTGGTATCACTGTTTTATCCTCAAAGCGGGCAAAGAAGGTATTTAGTTTGTCCGGACAAAAGACGTAGGAGTCTGCGATGCAGCTGGTTTTCCCTTTGTAGTCTGTGATTTCCTGTAGATGCGTCTCTTGTCTGAACTGTTGAATTGTGACTCCACTTTGTCTCCATACTGACGTTTTGCCTGTTTGATTGCCTTACACGGAATCCAAACCGGCTGCATGTGTGCACCATCGTGCATAAATTTATTTTGCCCCCTACACCAAACGCGATCACGTTTGGTGTACATTTTAACCGCGATCACGCAGGTTAAAATATCAAAACAAACTCTGAACCAATGATATTAATTTGGGGACAGGTAGAAAAGCATTAAACATGTATGGCACTTTAGCTAGTTAGCTTGCACTTGCTAGCTAATTTGTACTATTTAGCTATCTTGCTGTTCTTAGCTAATTTGTCCTGGGATATAAACATTAGGTTGTTATTTTACCTGAAATACACAAGGTCCTCTACTCCGACAATTAATCCACTCATAAAAACATTCAACCGAATCGTTTCTAGTCATCTCTCTTCCTTCCAGGCTTTTTCATTGTATAACTTATATGGTGATTGGCATCTAAACTTTCATAGTATTTCCACAACAACCGGCAACAGTTCGTCTTTCAATCACCCACGTGGGTATAACCAATGAGGAGATGGCACTTGGGTACCTGCTTCTATAAACCAATGAGGAGATGGGGCGAGGCAGGACTTGCAACGCGATCTGCGTCAGAAATAGGAATGCATTCTTTTTTAGCCCTTGGCAACGCAGCAGACACTTGTTGGCGGCGCGAGCAGTGTGGGTGCAATAATTGAATAACATATATTTCAAAAATGATTTTGCAATGCTCGCTTACGTGGCGCGAGCGGTGTGGTCAGACTATTATGGAGGGAATAACTACATTGTTTGTATTCAGCCATATTCCCAGTCACCTTGCCATGGTTTAATACGGTGGATCGCACTTTCAATTTTGTGTGAATGCTACCATCTATCTATGGTTTCTGGTTAGGGTAGGCTTTAATAGTCACAGTGGGTGCAACCTCTACTATACACTTCCTGATAAACTCAGTCACAATATCAGTGTATTTGTCAAAGTTATTTTCGGAGGCTACCCGGAGCATATCCCAGTCCACGTGTTCCAAACAATCTTGAAGAGTGGATTCTGACTTGTCGGACTAGCATTGAATAGTCTTTAGCACGGGTACTTCCTGTTTGAGTTTTGGCCTATAAGAAGGGAGGGCGGAGAAGGGCCTTGTAGGCGTCCCGGATGTCGGAGAAGCAGTGGTTGAGTTTTTTTTAGCAGTGTGAGTACTACTGTCAATGTGTTGATTGAACTTCAGTAGCGTTTTCCTCAAATTTGCTTTGTTAAAATCCCCAGCTACAATAAATGCGGCCTTGGGATATATGGTGTCCAGTTTGCATAAAGTCCAGTGAGGTTCTTTGAGGGCTGTCGTGGTATCGGCTTGTGGGGGAATATAGACGGCTGTGACAATAACCGAAGAGAATTATCTTGGGAGGTAATACAGTCGGCATCTGATTTTGAGGAATTCTAGGTTGGGTGAACAAAAGTACTTGAGTTCCTGTAAGTTATCACAATCACACCATAATCACACCATACGCGTTCCTCTTGGAACTCCCCATCCCGGATCCGGGATCGTGACTAAAGCCTCAGGCTCATTAGCATAACGCAACGTTAACGATTTCTGAAAATCGCAAATAAAATGAAAATAATGCGTCTGCTCTCAAGCTTAGCCTTTTCTTAACAACACTGTCATCTCAGATTTTCAAAATATGCTTTTGAACCATAGAAATTGACTAATTTGTGTAAGAGTATGCAAAGCTAGCATAGCATTTTGAGTAGCATTTAGCACGCAACATTTTCACAAAAAACAGATAACCAAATAAATAAAATCATTTACCTTTGAAGAGCTTCTGATGTTTTCAATGAGGAGACTCTCAGTTACATACCAAATGCGCAGTTTTTCCTGAAAGCGTCTGTGTGTAGGAGAAATCGTTCCGTTTTCTACATTGCGTCTGGCTACCGAAACGAACCGAAAATTCAGTCACCTACAACGTAAAACTTTTTCCGAATTAACTACATAATATCGACCGAAACATGGCAAACGTTGTTTGGAATCAATCCTCAAGGTGTTTTTTCACATATCTCTTCATTGATATGCAGTTCGTGGAAGCTTGCTTTCCTCTCTGTATCCCATGGAAAAATACTGGCAGCTGCCTTTTGCGCACCAATTTCGGCGCAGGACACCGGGCGGACACCTGGTAAATGTGGTCTCTTATGGTCAATCTTCCAATGATCTGCCTACAAATACGTCACAATGCTGCAGACACCTTGGGGAAACGACAGAAAGGGCAGGCTCATTCCTCTCGCATTCACAGCCCTATAAGGAGACAATGGAAAACAGAGCCTCAAAAATCCTGCTCATTTCCTGGATGCCGTCTCATCTTGGTTTTGCCTGAAGCTCACGTTCTAGGGCACGCACAGAAAATATCTTGGTAGTTCTGGACACGTCAGAGTGTTTTCTTTCGAAAGCTATCAATTATATGCATAGTCGAGCATCTTTTTGTGACAAAATATCTTGTTTAAAACGGGAACGTTTTTCATCCAAAAATGAAATAGCGCCCCCAGAGCATCAACAGGTTAATAATGAAACATACACCCGACCTTCTTCTTCCCAGAGAGATATTTATTCTGGTTTGCCCAATGAACTAAGAACCCAACTGGCTGTATGGACTCAGACAGTATAACCCGAGAGAGTCCTTTTCCGTGAAACAGAGCATGTTACAATACCTAAGCTCATCAACTTTATTATCCAGAGACTGAACATTAGCGAGTAATATACTTAGAAAGGTGGCCTCCTGAATCGGACTAGAAGTCCACTCTGAATACCTATTCTCTGCCAGCGGTGTTTTGGATCAGCCTCTGGAATCAGTTCAATTGCCCTGGGGGGTACGAACAAAGGATGCTGGTAATCCTGGAGAGTTACCTCTGCTCTGATATCCAAGTTCCTCCCGGCTGTATGTAATAACACAAAACAAATCTGGGCTAATACTGTAAGAAATAACACATAAAATAATAAAATACTGCAAAGTTGCCTAGGAGCTAGAAGCACGGCTGCTCTCTCTGTTGGCTCCATCTTGGATTATGTTGGTGTTTCCTTAATTTTGGCAGATACCTGTATGTGTCAAAATTCTACACTCTGATGTATTTTGAACATGGAGAGCAGGCTTATGTGATGAAAAATATAAAAATGCATTATTTTATATATATATTTTTCTGCTTGGGCCCAGCCCCTGACTCACACAATAGACCAGTCACATTTATTTATTATGCAGTTTATACAGCATATATACACTACCATTCAAAAGTTTGGGGTCACTTAGAAATGTCCATGTTTTCCATGAAAACATACATGAAATGAGTTGCAAAATAAATAGGAAATATAGTCAAGATGTTGACAAGGTTATAAATAGTGTTTTTTAATTTAAATAATTATTTTGTCCTACAAACTTTGCTTTTGTCAAATAATCCTCCATTTGCAGAAATTACAGCCTTCCAGACCTTTGGCATTCTAGTTGTCAATTTGTTGAGGAAATCTGAAGAAATTTCCCAATGCTTCCTGAAGCACCTCCCACACGTTGGAATGGCTTGATGGGCACTTCTTATGTATCATATGGTCAAGTTGCTCCCACAACAGCTCAATAGGGTTGAGATCCGGTGACTGTACTGGCCACTCCATTATAGACAGAATACTATCTGACTGCTTCTTCCCTAAATTCTTATTGCATAACGTGCTTTGGGTCATTGTTCTGTTGTAGGAGGAAATTGACTCCAATTAAGTGCCGTCCACAGGGTATGGACGGCACTTCTTCTTCGTTAAGATCCCTTATACCCTGTACAAATCTCCCACTTTACCACCACCAAAGCACCCCCAGACTATCACATTGCCTCCACCATGCTTGACAGATGGCGTCGAGCACTCCTCCAGCATCTTTCATTTTTTCTGCGTCTGTTGAATGTTCTTCTTTGTGATTCGAACACCTCAAACTTAGATTTGTCTGTCCATAACACTTTTTTCCTATCTTCCTCTGTCCAGTGTCTGTGTTATTTTGCCCATCTTAATCTTTTATTTTTATTGGCCAGTCTGAGATATGGCTTTTTCTTTGCAACTCTGCCTAGAAGGCCAGCATCCTGGAGTCGCCTCTTCACTGTTGACATTGAAACTGGGTTTGCGGGTACTATTTAATGAAGCTACCAGTTGAGGACTTGTGAGGCGTCTGTTTTTCAAACTAGACACTCTAATGTACCTGTCCTCTTGCTCAGTTGTGCACCGGGACCTCCTACTCCTCTTTTTATTCTGGTTAGGGCCAGTTTGCGCTGTTCTGTGAAGGGAGTAGTACACAGCATTGTACGAGATCTTCAGTTTCTTGGCAATTTCTCGAATGGAATAGCCTTCATTTATCAGAACAATAATAGACTCATGAGTTTCTGGCCATTTCGAGCCTGTAATCGAACCCACAAATGCTGATGCTCCAGATACTCAGCTATTCTAAAGAAGGCCAGTTATATTGCTTCTTTAATCAGAACAACAGTTTTCAGCTGTAACATTATTGCAAAAGGGTTTTCTAATGATCAGTTAGCCTTTTAAAATGATAAACTTGGATTAGCTAACACAACGTGCCACTGGAAGACAGGAGTGATGATTGCTGATAATGGGCCTCTGTACGCCTATGTAGATATTCCATAAAACAATCTGCCATTTCCAACTACAATAGTCATTTACAACATGAACAATGTCTACACTGTATTTCTGATCAATTTGATGCAATTTAATGGACAAAAAAATGACCTTTTCTTTAAAAAACACAGACATTTCTAAGTAACCCCAAACTTTTGAACTGTAATGTATTCTTTTTAAATCAGTTACCTAAACAAGACAGGGCACCCAAGTAACCCACCAGGGCCCACTTCCTCCTCTCCTCCCCCCATCTGATGATTAGCAGATCAGCAGCAGCAGGCTGTCTACACTCATTGAGAGTGGGCTCCTGAGTCTTCCTGTGGTTGGTGGTCCAGTAAAAAAAATACTTATATACTATATATTGTATATATAATATATACATGATGTATTTCCTTTGTATAGATATATATATTGTACTTTTTGTTGCCCCTGGGGCCCCTACATGCCTGGGCCCAGGGGGTTCAGTGTGTGTGTGGGGGATCCGGTAACTTATTCTACCTGCCCAATGCAGGGTGCTCCGTATATCACATTAGAAGTGGTTGGAAGGTCAAGTGAGTGCAGTGGTGTGTTTTCATGGATGCCAAGGGAAGCAAGGCTTCATCAAAAAATGGACAAATAAAAAAAACATTTACAATTGTTTATTTTTTTGTCTCTCTCTGTTTCATATTTCATAATTCGCAAGAGGCTGTAGCCCATCTATCTGATTCTGTCTGGTCAAAAAGAGTATGATATTGTTACTGCCTTAGCAATGAATGCAGGGAAAGCCACCAAGCATTTGGCCTGCCTTGATAATTTAAAAAAAGAAGAATAGTCAAATCAGCGTTGTGCTTAGCTGAGTGATTTTAATTGAGAATGGTCCTGGCGAACCAAACAATTCAAATAATAGTGCCAAGGGAAGCAAGTTTGGATTTGGCTTCACATCAATCACATCAAAAACAAAATGTTATGATTTTTTTTTTTAATTGTTGTGTTGTTGTCCTCCAGTGACAAGCTAGCAAAAATTGTCCCTTTCTTGAATTCACCATGGATGGAGACAGGTATTTGAACTAGATGTTTTTCTTAATTCTCCATACTGGCCATTGATTATGAATGTGATTCTGAACCAACCATAAACTCATACATTGTATCCTTGGCCTGAAAGTATAGAAGTTCAATATATCTTTCTATTTGTAGTAGACTAGTGTTAACTAGCTGGCCTGGCACATTGTTTCCCATGAAAGAAAGTTAGGATGGCTCGCAAGCATTTTAGTCAGGTAGCCAAGGACAACAAAAACTAAAAGTGTGTACTGTATGACAGAGTGATAGACCTTTTCAGCAACATGAAAGAGAGAAGGATGTCAATGGAGTTTCTCTACAAGTAAGATGAGTCAACATGTTTTTTCTACTTGCACACCCACACACAAATTGTTTTTGGTATATTTTAGTTGTCACTGTATTAGACAAAGCAGTCGGTGAGTTGATGATGTTGAAATTAAATGTTGAAATGGTGTTGGAATGGTGTTTTTAAGATGGCGCCTGAAGGACTGAGAGAATGAGATGGATATTGACAGAGAAACTCTAAGATGGTGCCGAAGCGGATGGCTGACGTTTTAAATGCTCCTAACCAACTGTGCTATTTTGTTAGGTTTTTTTGCCTTGTTTGTAACTTCTTTTTTTACTGATTTTGTGCATAATGTTGCTGCTATGACCGAAAATAACTTCTGGACATCAGAACAGCTGTCACGCCTTGGTCTATATTTATTATGTTATCTTCATTTATTGAGTCAGGCCAGGGTGTGACATGGGTTTATTTGTAGTGTGTTTTGTCTTGGGGTTGTGTGGGGTGTATAGATTAGTCCATGGCTGCCTGAGGCGGTTCTCAATCAGAGTCAGGTGATTATCGTTGTCTCTGATTGGGAACCCTATTTAGGTAGCCTGGGTTTCACTGTGTGTTTGTGGGTGATTGTTCCTGTCTCTGTGTAGTTTCACCAGATAGGCTGTAATTAGGTTTCACGTTCCGTTTTGTTGTTTTGTATTTGTATCAGTTATTTCATGTACCGCGATTCATTCATTAAAGACATGAGTAACCACCACGCTGCATTTCGGTCCGACTTTCTTTCGACAAACGAAGAACGCCGTTACAGAATCACCCACCACACACGGACCGAGTGGCGTGGTTACAGGCAGCAACAGCATGAGCAGCGAAGGGAGGACGTTATGGACAGCAGAAGCATGGAGTATACGACGTGGGATGAAATAGACAGGTGGGCGGTCGACCCAGAGAGAGCGCCGGAGCCCGCCTGGGATTCGCTGGAGCAGTGCGAAGAGGGCTATAGGAGAATGGAGTTGGAGAGGCAATCACGACGGCGCAGAGGAAAGCCCGTGAGTCAGCCCCAAAAATGTATTGGGGGGGCTCAGAGGGAGAGTGGCTGAGTCAGGAGACAGACCTGAGCCAACTCACCTTGTTAATCGTGAGGAGCAGCGATCAAAGGACTTCTGGACTTGGGAGGAGATATTAGACGGAAAAGGACCCTGGGCTCAGCCTGGAGAATATCGCCGTCCCAAGGAAGAACTGGAGGCGGAAAAAGCGGAGAGGCGCTGGTATGAGGAGGCAGCACGGCGACGCGGATGGAAGCCTGAGAGTCAGCCCCAAAAATTTATTGGGGGTGGCTTACAGGGAGTATGGCTATGCCAGGTAGGAGACCTGCGCAAACTCCCTGTGCTTACCGGGGGGCTAGAGAGACCGGGCAGGCACCGTGTTATGCTATGGAGCACACAGTGTTTCCAGTGCGGGTGCATAGCCCGGTGCGGTTCATACCAGCCCTTCGTATTGGCCGGGCTAGAGTGGGCATCGAGCCAGGTAAGGTTGGGCAGGCTCGGTGCTCAAGAGCTCCAGTGCGCCTGCACGGTCCGGTCTATCCAGAGCCACCTCCACACACCAGTCCTCCGGTAGCAGCTCCCCGCACCAGGCTTCCTGTGCGTGTCCTCGATCCAGTACAACCAGTTCCAGTACCACGCACCAGGCCTTCAGTGCGCCTCGCCTGTTCAGCGCAGCCAGCGCTTTCCCCCTCTCCTGCACTGTCGGAGTCTCCCGCCTGTTCAGCACTTCTAGAGCCTTCCTCCTCTACAGCGCTGCTGGAGTCTCCTGTCTGCTCAGCGCTATCAGAGCCTTTCTCCTCTCCTGCGCTGTCGGAGTCTCCCGCCTGTTCAGCACTTCTAGAGCCTTCCTCCTCTACAGCGCTGCTGGAGTCTCCTGTCTGCTCAGTGCTATCAGAGCCTTTCTCCTCTCCTGCGCTGTCGGAGTCTCCCGCCTGTTCAGCGCTTCTAGAGCCTTCCTCCTTTACAGAGCTGCTGGAGTCTCCTGTCTGTTCAGCGCTATCAGAGCCTTTCTCCTCTCCTGCGCTACCGGAGTCTCCCGCCTGTTCAGCGCTTCTAGAGCCTTCCTCCTCTACAGCGCTGCCGGAGCCTCCTGCCTGTTCGGAGCAGCCTGTTGCGCCAGTCTGCATGGAGCAGCCAGAGCTGCCAGTCTGCATGGAGCAGCCAGAGCTGCCAGTCTGCATGGAGCAGCCAAAGCTGCCAGTCTGCATGGAGCAGCCAGAGCTGCCAGTCTGCATGGAGCAGCCAGAGCTGCCAGTCTGCATGGAGCAGCCAGAGCTGCCAGTCTGCATGGAGCAGCCAGAGCTGCCAGTCTGCATGGAGCAGCCAGAGCTGTCAGTCTGCATGGAGTAGCCAGAGCTGTCAGTCTGCTTGGAGCAGCCAGAGCTGCCAGTCTGCATGGAGCTGCCAGTCTGCATGGAGCTGCTAGTCTGCAAGGAGCTGCTAGTCTGCATGGAGCAGCCAGAGCTGCCAGTCTGCATGGAGCAGCCAGAGCTGCCAGTCTGCATGGAGCAGCCAGAGCTGCCAGTCTGCATGGAGCAGCCAGAGCTTCCAGTCTGCATGGAGCAGCCAGAGCTGCCAGTCTGCATGGAGCAGCCAGAGCTGTCAGTCTGCATGGAGCTGCCAGAGCTGTTAGTCTGCATGGAGCAGCCAGAGCTGTCAGTCTGCATGGAGCAGCCAGAGCCGTCAGTCTGCCAGGATCCGCCAGTCAGCCAGACTCTTCCAGATCTGCCAGTCAGCCAGACTCTTCCACATCTGCCAGTCAGCCAGACTCTTCCAGATCAGCCAGTCAGCCAGACTCTTCCAGATCTGCCAGTCAGCCAGACTCTTCCAGATCTGCCAGTCAGCCAGACTCTTCCAGATCTGCTCGTCAACCAGACTCTTCCAGATCTGCTCGTCAACCAGACTCTTCCAGATCTGCTCGTCAACCAGACTCTTCCAGATCTGCTCGTCAACCAGACTCTTCCAGATCCGCCAGTCAGTCAGGATCTGCCAGAACTGCCAGCCAGCCAGGATCTGCCAGATTCAACTGCCTGGCTGGGCTTCCTCTCAGTGCTGGGCTTCCTCTCAGTGCTGGGCTTCCTCTGTCCCGAGCTGCCCCTCTGTCCCGAGCTGCCCCTCTGTCCCGAGCTGCCCCTCTGTCCCGAGCTGCCCCTCAGTCCAGTGGGGTTCTGGGTGAGGACTACTAGGCCATGGTCGGCGGCGAGGGTGGACAATCCTAGGACGCGAGGAGGGGGGACTAAGACATTCATAGAGTGGGTTCCACGTCCCGAGCTGGAGCCGCCGCCATGGACAGGCGCCCACCCGGACCCTCCTTATTGTTTTGATGTGCGTCCGGGAGTCCGCACCTTAGGGGGGGGGGTTCTGTCACGCCCTGGTCTATATTCATTATGTTATCTTCATTTATTGAGTCAGGCCAGGGTGTGACATGGGTTTATTTGTAGTGTGTTTCGTCTTGGGGTTGTGTGGGGTGTATAGATTAGTCCATGGCTGCCTGAGGCGGTTCTCAATCAGAGTCAGGTGATTATCGTTGTCTCTGATTGGGAACCCTATTTAGGTAGCCTGAGTTTCACTGTGTGTTTGTGGGTGATTGTTCCTGTCTCTGTGTAGTTTCACCAGATAGGCTGTAATTAGGTTTCACGTTCCGTTTTGTTGTTTTGTATTTGTATCAGTTATTTCATGTACAGCGATTCATTCATTAAAGACATGAGTAACCACCACGCTGCATTTCGGTCCGACTTTCTTTCGACAAACGAAGAACACCGTTACAACAGTGATTACTCACCACGAACTGAAAGAAGCTTTTTCCTTAAACGTGTCTAACAAGAAGGATATACTGCTTTCCCGGCAACAGGCCCAAATCCATGTCATTTGTTTGAAGAAAAGGCGGAGGAAAAGGGGGTTCAGGTCGGGCTGCCTTCTGAGAAACCGTAGTCAAGGAAGTTAACTCCCATTGCCATCCATCCTACTGTCTAATGTGCAACCATTGGAAAATAAAATTGATGACCTACGATTATGATTATTATACTAACGGGACATTAAAAACTGTAATATCTTATGTTTCACTGAGTTGTGGCTGAACAACAACACAGATATTATAGAGACGAAGGAATTTTCCATGCACAGGCAGAACAGAGAAGCTACGTCTGGCAAGACAAGGGGTGGGGGTGTGGGTCTATTTGTCAGTAACAGCTGGTGTGTGATGTCTAATATTAAAGAAGTCTTGAGGTATTGCTTGCTTGAGGTATAGTACCTTATGATAAGCTGTAGACCTCACTATCTACCAAGAAAGTTGTCATTTATATTATTCGTAGCAGTCTATTTACCACCACAGACCGATGCTGGCACTAAGACCACACTCAACCAACTCTATAAGGCCATAAGGAAACAGGAAAATGCTCATCAATCAATCACTTTAATTGATTTATAAAGCCATTCTTACATCAGCTGATGTCACAAAGTGCTGTACAGAAACACAGCCTAAAACCCCAAACAGCAAGCAATGCAGGTGTAAAAGCACGGTGGCTAGGAAAAACTCTCTGGAAAGGCCAGAACCTAGGAAGAAACCTAGAGAGGAACCAGGCTATGAGGGGTGGCTGGCCAGTCATCTTCTGGCTGTGCCGGATGGAAATTATAACAGAACATGGCCAAGATGTTCAAATGTTCATAGATGACCAGCAGGGTCAAACAATAATACTCACAGTGGTTGTCATGGTTGCAACAGGTAGCACCTCAGGAGTAAATGTAATTTACCATTTTATAGTCGATCGTTCAGAGTATCTCTACCACTCCTGCTGTCTCTAGAGAGTTGAAAACAGCAGGTCTGGGACAGGTAGCACGTCTGGTGAACAGGTCAGGGTTCCATAGTCGCAGGCAGAACAGTTGAACCTGGAGCAGCAGCACGGGCCAGGTGGACTGGAGACAGCAAGGAGTCATCAGGCCAGGTAGTCCTGTGGCATGGTCCTAGGTCCGAGAGAGAGAAAGATAGAAAGAGAGAAAGAAAGAGAGCAAGAAAGAAAGAAAGAGAGAAAGAAAGAAAGAGAGAAAAAGAGAGAGATAATTAGAGAGAGCATACTTAAATTCACACAGGACACCGGATAAGACAGGACAAATACTTGAGATATAACAGACTGACCCTAGCCCCCGACACATAAACTACTGCAGCATACATATTGGAGGCTGAGACAGGAGGGGTCGGGAGACACTGTGGCCCCATCCGATGACAACCCCAGACAGGTCCAAACAGGCAGGATGTAACCCCACCCACTTGCCAAAACACAGACCCCACACCACTAGAGGGAAATCTTCAACCACCAACTTACCATCCTGAGACAAGGCCGAGTATACCCCACAAAGATCTCCGCCACGGCGCAACCCAAGGGGGAGCACCAACCCCGGCCACTAGAAGTGTCGCGACATCCAGAAGCGACACTTCTAGTGGCCAGGAACTTTAATGCAGGCAAACTTAAATCAGTTTTAATACATTTTACCAGCATGTCACCATGTCACTATCTTTACTACTCCACACACAGAGATGCATACAAAGCTCTTCCCTGCCCTCCATTTGGCAAATCTGACCATAATTCTACTCTCCTGAATCCTGCTTACAAGCAAAAACTAAAGCAGGAAGTACCAGTGACTCACTCAGTACTGTAGTGGTCAGATGACACGGATGCTATGCTACAGGCCTGTTTTGCTGGCACGGACTGGAATATGTTCCGGGATTCATCCAATGGCATTGAGGAGTGGCTGCACCATCGAGAGCATCCTGACCTGTTGTATGGCAACTGCTCGGTATCTGACCGTAAGGCTCTACAGGGGGGTCGGGGGGGGGGGGGGGGTGCATACAGCACAGTATATCACTGGGGCCAAGCTTCCTGCCATCCAGGACTTGTATAAGAGGCGGTGTCAGAGGAAAGCTCATAAAATTGTCAGAGACTCCAGTCAACCAAGTTATGGATTGTTTTCTCTGCTAACACACGGCAAGAGGTACCGGAGCAAGTCTAGGAACAAAAGGCTCATTAACAGCTTCTACGACCCAAGCCATAAGACTGCTGAACAATTAATAAAATGGCCACCGGACTATTTACATTTGCCCCTCTCCCTCCCCTCCATTTGTTTTGTCCTTGATGCTGCTCGTTGTTTATCACTATGCATAGTCACTTCACCCCTACCTACATGTACAAATGACCTCAACTGACCTGCACCCCCGCACACTGACTCGGTAGCGGTACACCCTGTATATAGCCTCGTTATTGTTATTTAATTGTTTTACTTTTTTAGTGTTCTTTCGCTTAGTTTATTTGATAAATATTTTCAGACTTTTCTTGAACTGCACTGTTGGTTAAGGGCTTGTAAGTAAGCATTTTACGGTAAGGTCTACACTTGTTGTATTCACTGCATGTGACAAATAAAATTTGATTTGAATAGTGGAGGCAGCTCCTATTTTTATTTTGACTAGCGGTAACTCTCCGTGGTTCTAAATCAATGATTGGTTAGTTGTCCAAAAATTTCAGAGACATTACTTTGCTTGAACTGTTTGTTACATGCGATATGCTTTGTGGACTTCACCAGACAGATGTCGGAGAAAGCATCTGTGACCAAAACAGCACCCCTCTTTCTCAGTATGTGAAGCCCATCTATTTGATGCTGTCTGGTCAAAAATAGTATGACATTGTTGACGCCCATAGCATTGAATCAAGGGAAGCCAGCGAGCATTTGGCCTTCCTTGATAAAAAAAACTCGATGGTCCTGGCGCACCCAAAAAAAGTGCCAAGGGAAGCCACTTTGGATTTGGCTTCACACCAATCACATCAAAAGCAAAACGTAATTCACAAAAAACCTTGAATTGTTGCATCTCGTTGTGTTGTTGTCCTCCAGTGGCTCGCTAGCATAAATTGTGTCACACCCTGATCTGTTTCACCTGTCTTTGTGTTTGCCTCCACCCCGTCCAGGTGCTGCTTATTATTCCCCGATGTGCATGTTCCTGAGTTTCCTGTCTCTCTGTGCCAGTTCGTCTTGTTTTCCAAGTCAACCAGCATTTTTCCTTGATCCTATTTCTTCCCAGTCTCTTTTGGTTCTCGTCCTCCCGGTTTGTGAACTCTTACCTGTCCCCAAACTAACTTTTGCCTGCCCCTTGGATTAATAAATATCAGAGCTCAACCATCTGCTTCCTGTGTCTGCATTTGGGTCTCGCCTTGTGTTCTTATAATTGTCCCTTTCTTAAATTAGCCATGGTGTAACGGGTGTCATCGTCGGATGAGGAGGAATTAGACCAAAGCTCAGCTTGGTAAGTGTTCATGACTTTTATTAAACAGAACACTGAAACAAAAATGACAAAGTGAAAAAACAAAACTGAAACAGTCCTGTCAGGTGCAAAACAGAAAACAACTACCCACAAAACATAGGTGGGAAAAAGCTACCTAAGTATGGTTCCCAATCAGAGACAACGATAGACAGCTGTCCCTGATTGAGAACCACACCCGGCCAAAACAAAGAAATACAAAACTTAGAAAAAGGAACACCGAATGCCCACCCAAATCATACCCTGGACAAACCAAAATAGAGACATAAAATTGAAGGCTGAAGACTGACAGACGGATGCGATGGATTGAAGGCTGAAGGCTGACATAGACGGATGCGATGGATTGAAGGCTGAAGGCTGACATAGACGGATGCGATGGATTGAAGGCTGAAGGCTGACATAGACGGATGCCAAGGATTGAAGGCTGAAGGCTGACATAGACGGATGCGATGGATTGAAGACTTGAAGGCTGACATAGATGGATGCGATGGATTGAAGGCTGAAGGCTGACATAGACGGATACGATAGCTTGAAGGCTGAAGGCTGACATAGACGGATGCGATGGATTGAAGGCTGAAGGCTGACATAGACGGAGGCGATGGATTGAAGGCTGAAGGCTGACATAGACGGATGCAATGGATTGAAGGATGAAGGCTGACATAGACGGAGGTGGTGGATTGAAGGCTGAAGGCTGACATAGACGGATGCGATGGATTGAAGGATGAAGGCTGACATAGACGGAGGTGGTGGATTGAAGGCTGAAGGCTGACATAGACGGGGGGCGATGGATTGAGATACAGCCAATGCAGAAATCTCCAGCTTAAACTGATGGATTTCAATGGGGTGGTTATTATGTTATTTAAAAAAAAATCATATTACTAATATTCCGAGCATAGACCATGTTGTCTTGAAACCACGCTAGATAGGATTTGATTTATTTAAAATGTATTATATTCTCCAGCTTCCTTTTGACACAAAGTGTTTTAATGTCAGTAAGATTGTTAAAATGTTCTTTCCATCGCTTAGCTGTTGGCTGTCTGCCACTACTGCATTGCATGATTCTGCTGTGGATGTTGAATGGGTAGTGTTGGTATTTGCTTCATGTAGACGTGCCATTACAGAGCAATAAGACCATCAAGGTTAATGACCAGGGGGTGCTGAAAATACCGGATAATAAAACCTGTCATCAGACCCGTGGATGAATCCGAAATGGCACTTTAATTAATGGGACACATATATCTAATCACTGAGTCCTAATGAAGACATGTCATGGCCCTTAGAAAGAGCTGAGGTGTGAACAGTGTACATTGTCAGGGGATGCCACCCAAAATAGATGTAGCTGTTAGAAAACATCACTCTCCTACATAATACTGGGGTGCAGCCCCCTTCCTTGTTTTAAGTATGCCCTGGCACTTAGTGCATTAATGACTAATGTTGATTGGGAACCCTACGCCTGGTTAATCCTTTCTCTAATTAAAAGCAATGTCTTAGAAGAAACAAAAATTTATCAACTGCATTACAATTAAAAACACCCTTCAGCTACCACCACCAACTCTATATGGCTAGCTATACTACCAGCTTATACAAACAGGAGTTCGAATTTAGGATTTAGCAGACCTTTTTCCCGAACCCCAAAAGGACAAATCGAAATACTGTATTATGCTGCGAAAACAGCCAAGCATATGGCACCCTATTCCCCTAGCAGTGCTATGTAGGGAATAGGGTGCCATTTAGGACACAGTCCCAGGCCGACAGATGGGGGCGTTTGTCTATTGTTATTCGATGTGACTGACTGTAGATTGAAAAGGGTTGTTTATTACTGGACACTTTACACCTTTTAATTAGCTGTTCCATAAACAGGACATGTAGGTTGATGAATGGCCCACAGGACTCAGAAACTGTGTTAGGCAGCGAGGACGTTGGGTTCATGGTCAAATCTGGTGTCTCTCTTCTAATTCCTCTTCCCAACTCCAAGGGCATTTTGCATTGTCATTTGTGTTGTTTATGTATGTTACCTTTTGGTCTCTGCTTCTGCAGAGCAGGCCAAATGTTTCTTCTTATCACTGTCCAGTAACCAGAGACCAGAGACGGGATAACTACAGCATGCTCAGTTCAGACACCACAGGACCAATCAGTTGAAATACAGCCTATTTCTGTCCAACTCTCAAAAGACTCTCTCAAGAGCTCATATAAGGCAAACAAAGCCGTCTCTCACTTTAGGGAACCAAACCAAAACATACCTTGAAACAAGGTCGGTGGTGCATTGAGGCTGGCAGGGCCGTACTTTTAGAATGTGCTGCAGTTGCTGTTTGTAAGGCTAACAATGACAGCAGACAAGCAAAGTAGACAGAACTCACAGCAGAGAAGCTTCAAGGCTGAGACTGCATCAACACAATACACAACTTCCATTTTGGCATTCTGAAGAGGGACCTTCATAGTTGGGAGCTCTGCGTGAAGTGTGTGTGTGTGTGTGTGTGTGTGTGCGTGTGCGTGTGCGTGTGTGTGTGTGTGTGTGCGTGCGTGCGTGAGTGTGCAGCAGGTAGCCTAGCAGTTAAGTGTGTTGGGCCAGTAACCAAAAGGTTGCTTGTTTGAATCCCTGAGTCCACTAGGTGAAAAATCTGTCAATGTGCCCTTAAGCAAAACACGCAACCCTGATAGCCTGTAGGTTGCTCTGGAAAAAGGTGTCTGCTGAAATGTAAATGTGTGTGTATCACTACATAAATCTCAAACTGCGAAAGTTCTCAACTTTCTGACTGCCTGAACATACAGTAAAATATGAGCCATATGGAGATACATTATGTTCACTGGAGGCTTTCTGAGCACCAGGAGAAAGTAAACAAACCCACAGCAACAGTTCTACTAATGCTGTAGCCTCTATATGTTTTATACATTGTAGTCATTCACAATAATAAAGGACAGAGGCTCTCACAGCTTGAGTTAGAACACCAGAAAGGGACAAACTTTTCTTAGAAGAGAAAGTAAGCAAACCCACAGCTACTAACCCTTAAGACAGTATTTCTTCATATACATTTCAGCCTTTCACACGGGCCCAGGCTCTCACATCTTGCACAGCTTGAGTTGGGACACCAGCTGGGGCCATGTTGGTAATGGACCACTCATAGGGAACTACTGTGCCTTGCTGTTCTGTGTTGTGCCTGCTACCATATCAACTTCTATAGGAGGATTGTCACAATACCAGTATCACGACAGTGGTGCCAGGAAAATAACCTCTACTCTAATGTCAACAAAACAAAGGAGCTGATCGTGGACTACAGAAGACAACAGAGAGAGCCCGCCCACATCCACATTGACGGGCCACAGTGGAGACAAAAACATGTTATAAGAGATTACGAAGCAGACTTAACTATATGGTCCTCTAAGATCCTGCTTTAAGTAAGATATTGTGAACTTTAGCTTGGAAAATAAACAAATGTGACACTTTCTGACAATATAAGACTTTTTGTTTCCAAGGTGAGGACCATTTTCCTCAGGAAATGTTGTCTGATTCCTGTTTGGTTTCCTTGCAATGATACTTCCGAGTAGGCGAAACTGGTAATGTGAAAGCCCTACTCCTATAGGATAGAGCAGGATTGGACCAGGCGGAGTATAGGAACAACTCTAGTACTGTCTGTATGTTGTACGTTATGTATGTTGCATTAGTGGGTAGAACGCCCATGCTGAGCCTGGTACCATATCAAACTCTATGGCAGGGGATGGCAATTGGAGGCTTGTGGGCTAAAACCGAACTGAGAGTGATTTGTTGCGGGTCCCACAAGGTTATTATTATTTTTAATTTTTTAAAGACTTTTAAATGAAATCAATCAAATCCATTTTTATTTGTCACATGCTTTGTAATCAACAGGTGTAGACTAACAGAGACATGCTAACTTACGGGCCCTTTCCCAAAAATGCAGGTAAAGAAACAAGTAAATAGATAATAATAAATAGACATAGTGACACGAGGAATAAATACATAGTGAATAGCGGATAAGAATAACGAGTTAAAGTAACATGGTTAGTACATGTGCAGCGGTACGAGGTATTTGAGGTACTGTATATATAGGGAGGGGTAAATTGACTAGGCAACAGGATAGAGAATAGACAGTAGCGGCAGCATAAGTGGTGAGTGCGAAAGTGTGTGTGTCTGTGTGTCAGTGTGGCGCCAGCATGCATGTGTGCGCATATGTAGTGTGTGTGTGTGTGTATGTGTGTGTTGGGGTGTCAGTGTAAGTATGTGAGAGTGTGTGGCTAGACTCCAGTGTGTGTCCATAGTCAGTGCAAGTGTGCAAAAAAGGCTCAATAGAGGGCATCTGGGTAGCCATTTGATTAGCCATTTAGCAGTCTTGTTTAGCAGTCTTATGGCTTGGGGTAGAAGCTGTTCAGGGTCCTGTTGGTTCTAGACGTAGTGCATTGGTACCTCTTGCCATGGCGTAGCAGAGAGAACAGTCTACGGCTTGGGTGGCTAGAGTCTTTGACAATGTGATACTGCCTGGTATAGAGGTCCTGGATGGCAGGGAGCTCGGCCCCAGTGATGCCCATGGCTGAATCTAGTTCTGAATCTATGGGATAGAGCATGGTTTGACCAGGCTGAGTAGGGGCTAATCTTATTTATGTGACATTAGTTGAGAGCAACATTATGGACTAAACGTTCAAATCCTGTTGCTGCATGATTCATTTCCTGTTACAATATAGGTCAAATGAACATCCATCATCTGTAGGTAAAAGGTCTTCCTGCCCTCAGGTTTATAATTCAACTCATCAAGAAGGGTTATTACAGGAAGGGTTATTACAGGAAGGGTTATTACAGGAAGGGTAATTACAGGCCATTGTGGAGATGAAGGGCAGAGAGACCTTTACCTCAATGAAATGTCACAGAGTGTTGCTTGCTTTCATTACACTGTAGAGAGCTAGCTGTGTCAGGGAAAAAAAAGGAGAGAGAGAGAGAGAGGGGGAAAATGGGACAAACACCAAATTGAGACTCTGCACGCAGAATTCTGCAAAAATATCCTCCGTGTACAACGTAGAACACCAAATAATGCATGCAGAGCAGAATTAGGCCGATACCCACTAATTATCAAAATCCAGAAAAGAGCCGTTAAATTCTATAACCACCTAAAAGGAAGCGATTCCCAAACCTTCCATAACAAAGCCATCACCTACAGAGAGATGAACCTGGAGAAGAGTCCCCTAAGCAAGCTGGTCCTGGGGCTCTATTCACAAACACAAACACACCCTACAGAGCCCCAGGACAACAGCACAATTAGACCCAACCAAATCATGAGAAAACAAAAAGATAATTACTTGACACATTGGAAAGAATTAACAAAAAAACAGAGCAAACTAGAATGCTATTTGGCCCTACACAGAGAGTACACAGCGGCGGAATACCTGACCACTGTGACTGACCCAAAATTAAGGAAAGCTTTGACTATGTACAGACTCAGTGAGCATTGCTATTGAGAAAGGCCGCCGTAGGCAGACATGGCTCTCAAGAGAAGACAGGCTATGTGCTCACTGCCCACAAAATGAGGTGGAAACAAAGCTGCACTTCCTAACCTCCTGCCCAATGTATGACCATATTAGAGAGACATATTTCCCTCAGATTACACAGATCCACAAAGAATTCGAGAACAAATCCAATTTTGAAAAACTCCCATATCTACTGGGTGAAATTCCACAGTGTGCCATCACAGCAGCAAGATTTGTGACCTGTTGCCACGAGAAAAGGGCAACCAGTGAAGAACAAACACCATTGTAAATACAACCCATATTTATGCTTATTTATTTTATCTTGTGTCCTTTAACCATTTGTACATTGTAAAAACACTGTATATACAGTGCCTTGCGAAAGTATTCGGCCCCCTTGAACTTTGCGACCTTTTGCCACATTTCAGGCTTCAAATATAAAGATAGAAAACTGTATTTTTTGTGAAGAATTAACAACAAGTGGGACACAATCATGAAGTGGAAAGACATTTATTGGATATTTCAAACTTTTTTAATTAACAAATCAAAAACTGAAAAATTGGGCGTGCAAAATTATTCAGCCCCTTTACTTTCAGTGCAGCAAACTCTCTCCAGAAGTTCAGTGAGGATCTCTGAATGATCCAATGTTGACCTAAATGACTAATGATGAGAAATACAATCCACCTGTGTGTAATCAAGTCTCCGTATAAATGCACCTGCACTGTGATAGTCTCAGAGGTCCGTTAAAATCGCAGAGAGCATCATGAAGAACAAGGAACACACCAGGCAGGTCCGAGATACTATTGTGAAGAAGTTTAAAGCTGGATTTGGATACAAAAAGATTTCCCAAGCTTTAAACATCCCAAGGATCTCTGTGCAAGCGATAATATTGAAATGGAAGGAGTATCAGACCACTGCAAATCTACCAAGACCTGGCCGTCCCTCTAAACTTTCAGCTCATACAAGGAGAAGACTGATCAGAGATACAGCCAAGAGGCCCATGATCACTCTGGATGAACTGCAGAGATCTACAGCTGAGGTGGGAGACTCTGTCCATAGGACAACAATCAGTCGTATATTGCACAAATCTGGCCTTTATGGAAGAGTGGCAAGAAGAAAGCCATTTCTTAAAGATATCCATAAAAAGTGCAGTTTAAAGTTTGCCACAAGCCACCTGGGAGACACACTAAACATGTGGAAGAAGGTGCTCTGGTCAGATGAAACCAAAATTGAACTTTTTGGCAACAATGCAAAACGTTATGTTTGGGGTAAAAGCAACACAGCTCATCACCCTGAACACATCATCCCCACTGTCAAACATGGTGGTGGCAGCATCATGGTTTGGGCCTGCTTTTCTTCAGCAGGGACAGGGAAGATGGTTACAATTGATGGGAAGATGGATGGAGCCAAATACAGGACCATTCTGGAAGAAAACCTGATGGAGTCTGCAAAAGACCTGAGACTGGGACGGAGATGTGTCTTCCAACAAGACAATGATCCAAAACATAAAGCAAAATCTACAATGGAATGGTTCAAAAATAAACATATCCAGGTGTTAGAATGGCCAAGTCAAAGTCCAGACCTGAATCCAATCGAGAATCTGTGGAAAGTACTGAAAACTGCTGTTCACAAACGCTCTCCATCCAACCTCACTGAGCTCGAGCTGTTTTGCAAGGAGGAATGGGAAAACATTTCAGTCTCTCGATGTGCAAAACTGATAGAGACATACCCCAAGCGACTTACAGCTGTAATCGCAGCAAAAGGTGGCGCTACAAAGTATTAACTTAAGGGGGCTGAATAATTTTACACGCCCAATTTTTCAATTTTTGATTTGTTAAAAAATTTGAAATATCCAATATATGTCATTCCACTTCATGATTGTGTCCCACTTGTTGTTGATTCTTCACAAAAAAATACAGTTTTATATCTTTATGTTTGAAGCCTGAAATGTGGCAAAAGGTCGCAAAGTTCAAGGGGGCCGAATACTTTCGCAAGGCACTGTATATATAATATGACATTTGTAATGTCTTTATTGTTTTGAAACTTCTGTATGTGTAATGTTTACTGTTAATTTTTATTGTTTTTCACTTTATATATTCACTTTATATATTATCTACCTCACTTGCTTTGACAATGTTAACACATGTTTCCCATGCCAATAAAGCCCTTGAATTGAATTGAATTGAATTGAGAGGAGAGAAGGGGAGAATGAGAGAGAGAGAGTCAGCTGCTGTCTGAGACTGACCTGCTTTGTCACTGTGGATTCTCCCTGACTGACCTGTCAACTCACTGGGTTCGTAACCCGTTCGCGTGTCTGCATGTGTGCGTGCGTACATCCATGTCTGCATGTGTGTAGATTGCAAACCTTGTCAGCAGAAACATCTAATTACCAGGACAACCATCCATCCATACAGAAATAAAGAAATAAACCCTGATATTAATTCTCCTCAGGTCTACCAAACACTCCTCTCCAGACACTGGGGATAACACTTTTTTTTAAACAATCTCATCAGGGAAAAACTCCCATCGATCTGGATTCTACAGCCCTACAGCTGTTCCTGCTCCAATATTATGTCTGTATCTGTCTACCTGTTATGAAATCAGAAGATCGTTTAGGGGTGATGAGTTAGTTTAGGAGAGAAGCTCGACCCAGGTAGTGCAGCAGCAGCTGTTACTGAATCTTCATTGTTGTGGTGCTGACTTCATCCTGTGTTGTTCTACTGTTTCTCTGTTATGGTTCTGTTTACTCTGCTGTTTATTATGCTGTTTTTATGATGACAGTTCAGCTTGTATCCTAGTTTGGGTGCATTGTGAGATCAGACTGTCAATCACAATGCTGTCTAAACCTTACAGCTATTTCATTTCTGATTTAGTGATGCAAGTTCAATGAAATTGTATTAATAGAAAAGTCAGAACGAATATGGAACTAATAAAGAGTGGTTTTAATAGTACTGCTACAAACCCATCATATCACCTCTGCAAACAACAGGTACTGCTTATGGTCCATGGCATCACTTCTGCATATAGGCTACGGGTGTTTTGATGTAAAGGTTCTCTGTATGTGCTGTATTATTAAAAGCCAAGCTGACACACTCCAGCAGCACCAGCACTACATTACCATGCTCTTCCCTGGAAGGACAATACCATCTGTGCAACGAACAGGTAAAAGCACCGTAGCTGTCCTGTCACCTCTGACCCGAGAACTTCGGCAGCCATTTTCTATTAATTTTCAATATCAACTACAAGGATTTGTTGATATGATGTCCTCATATTCTCTGTATTAGTCATAGCCCAGAAGAGATACTATGCCCCCATTACATTATCCTCCTCATCATCCTACACCTCCTCCTCTTCCTCCTCTCAGAGATGGGGAGTCCCTCATATTTCCCTACAGGCAATGACCTTTCCTTTGTAAATGAGCAGGATACTTCAGAGAGACAGAGGGAGGAGAGTGTAATGAGGCAGAACCAATATGGTCTGTACTGTATGTTAACACCCCCTGGTGTCTGTTTCCCAACATGATAACTACTTGGATATTTATACTAAAGTCTCTCTAGGTCTCTACTTTTCATTCCCTATTCTCTTTGTGTGGTCTCACCTTTCCATTATGTTATTCTTTAAATATTCATGTTTTTCAGAACATATTCTTGACAGATATTGCAACAAAGAATACTTTGTTGTGTATCCACTGGGCTATGTGTGTGTGTGTGTGTGTGTGTGTGTGTGTGTGTGTGTGTGTGTGTGTGTGTGTGTGTGTGTGTGTGTGTGTGTGTGTGTGTGTGTGTGTGTGTGTGTGTGTGTGTGTGTGTGTGTGTGTGTGTGTGTGTGTGTGCGCGCGCGCGCGCCCGCATACTTACGTAAGTGCTTGCTTGAGACCAAGGGGAAAAAAGACAATCTTTGGCAAAGCAACATTTTAGAAAATGCAGTATGATCATATGAATCCACCATAATATCTCTGTCTGTCTTTCTCTCTGTGTGTGTGTGTATTCGGCAGATTCCATATGGAATCAAACTTTGTAGACTCCACATGTTGCCTTTATCATCCCTAAAATGTATTTTATATACAGTACCAGTCAAAAGTTTGGACAAACCTACTCATTAAAGGGTTTTTCTTAATGTTTTACTATTTTCTACATTGTAGAATAATAGTTATAAGACTATTTTGAAGATAAATACACAATGCAGAGGATGAGAGAACGAGAGACTAGAGATAACGATCAATAGGAGTTGGTTTTCAGTTCAACATCTGTTTAGAATCTGTGGAATGTCACCCCTGAACTCAGAGCTACATGTGCCACATTTTCATTGGTCTGTACATTGAGTCGGGAGCAGGATACTTGTTATTTGGCCTTTGGCCAACATGTAATGCAAGGCCTTCTGATTGGTCAACACCAGGCTAGGATAGGGGGTTATAAATGGCATCCTGTATGTTACGGATACAGGTATTCTGTGTGTGTATCCTGTGTGTATTTCTTTCCTCTCCTCCCCTCCTCACAGGTGGCAATCATCATTCCCCAATCAGTCACCATGCAGTTATCAATCAGAAGACGCACATCCTGTTTCCATTACCCAATCACATCCCATTTCCCATGGTTTAAAAACCCATT
Source organism: Oncorhynchus masou masou (assembly GCF_036934945.1). Taxonomy (NCBI): domain Eukaryota; kingdom Metazoa; phylum Chordata; class Actinopteri; order Salmoniformes; family Salmonidae; genus Oncorhynchus; species Oncorhynchus masou. The sequence continues at coordinate 29,487,963 of NC_088224.1, read as the reverse complement.
CATTTGTTTCCTCTGGAGCTCAATCTCTCTGTGTTTCAATCTCTCTGTGTGTCTCTCTCAATCTCTCGCTCAATCGCTTGCTATAGCTCAATCTCTGCCATAGCTCAATCTCTGCCATGCAATCTCTCTGTAGATCTCTTGTTTGGTTTATCAACTAACTGTCACATTTGTCTGGAATCCTGTGAATATTGTTTTGTTATGGTGATTGACTGTTTGTTTGATGGTGGGAAAAGGGGGTACCAGGACAAGTTGCCCATGGGCATACACTACCCGTAGGAATACTTTGTCTAAATGCCCTAGATAGAACTGGGTGGACCACCCGTTGTATTTTTGGTTGGTTAGTTAGCTGTATTGAAGTAGCCTAGTCTAGCTTAGGGGTGTTTTGGGATATTTCTTTCTTTCTTTGGGTCCAGTTCAGCCACTCCCCCCCCTTCACTGTGTGTTTAAAAATAAACCATGAGTGTTTGATGGTAATTTAGTTGTCTGTGGTTTTTGTTCTTACTGTTACTTTGTCACTATTATACTTTACATGAGTTGTTACGGGTCTTGCTACCATCCCCCCCAAGACTGCTGGGCCAAAGGGATTCGTAACACTGTACCATTTAAGTGGAGAATGAACATCTATCTCAGAGCATAACATAATGGTATTTCCTTCTCAAATAAAGCTATTTCTCTCCCCAGGATTTGCTTTGGGGTCTGTTATTGAAGAATAATGCAAGGTGCTAATATAGTGAAGACATAACAATGAAATAACACATGGAATCAAGTAGTAACCAAAAGATGGTTAAACAGATCAAAATATATTTTAGATTCTTCAAAGTAGCCACCCTTTTCCTTGACAGCTTTGCACGCTTTGCACGTTCTCTCAACCAGTTTCACCTGGAATGCTTTTCCAACAATCCTGAAGGAGTTCCCACATATGCTGAGCACTTGTTGGCTGCTTTTCCTTCAGTCTGCTGTCCAACTAATCCCAAACCATCTCAATTGATTTGAGGTCGGATGATTGTGGAGGCCAGGTCATCTGATGCCGCATGCCTTCACTATCCTTCTTGGTCAAATGACCCTTACAAAACCTATTGGTGTGTTGAGTCATTGTCTTGTTGAAAAACAAATGATCACAGCTCCTCCATGCATCACGGTGGTAACCACACATGCGGAGATCATCCATTCACCTACTCTTCCTCTCCCAAAGACACAGCGGTTGGAATCCAAAAATCTCAAATTTGGACTCATTTGACCAAATGACAGTTTTCCACCGATCTAATGTCCATTGCATGTGTTGCTTGGCCCAAGTAAGTCTTCTTTTTGGGAAAGGGGGATACCTAGTTAGCTGTACAACTGAATGCCTTCAACTGAAATGTGTCGTCCACATTTAACCCAAACCCTCCGGTGTCCTTTAGTAGTGGATTCTTTGCAATAATTTGACCATGAAGGCCTGCGTCAGTGTCTTCTGAAAAGTTGATGCTGAGATGTGTCCAACTCTGTGAAGCATTTATTTGGGCTGCAATTTCTGAGGTTGGTAACTCTAATGAACGTATCCTCTGCAGCAGAGGTAAGTCTGGGTCTTCCTTTCCTGTGGCGGTCCTCATGAGAGCCAGTTTTATCATTGCGCTTGGTTTTTGTGACTGCACTTGAAGAAACATTCAAAGTTCTCAATTTTCTGGATTGACTGACCTTCATGTCTTAAAGTATTGATGGACTGTTTCTCTTTGCTCATTTGAGCTCTTCTTACTATAATACTGAGCTAAACGACTACCGCCCCGTAGCACTCACTTCCGTCATCATGAAGTGCTTTGAGAGACTTGTCAAGGACCATATCACCTCCACCCTACCTGACACCCTAGACCCACTCCAATTTGCTTACCGCCCCAATAGGTCCACAGACGACGCAACCACACGGCCCTAACCCATCTGGACAAGAGGAACGGCATTCTCGCATAGGTAATCATCGACTACAGCTCAGCATTTACCACCATAGTACCCTCAACTCGTCATCAAGACCCTGGGTCTCCACCCCGCCTTGTGCAACTGGGTACTGGACTTCCTGACGGGCCGCCCCCAGGTGGTGAGGGTGGGTAACAACATCTCCACCCCGCTGATCCTCAACACTGGAGCCCCACAACGGTGCGTTCTGGGCCCTCTCCTGTGCTCCCTGTTCACCCACGACTGCGTGGCCATGCTCGCCTCCAACTCAATCATGAAGTTTGCAGACGGCACTACAGTGGTAGGCTTGATTACCAACAACGGTGAGACGGCCTACAGGGAGGAGGTGAGGGACATCTGAGTGTGGTGTCAGTCAAATAACCTCACACTCAACGTCAACGATTGTGGACTTCAGGAAACAGCAGAGGGAGCACCCCCCGCCCCCCATCCACACCGACGGGACAGTAGTGGAGAGGGTAGTAAGTTAAGTTCCTCGGCGTACACATCACAGACGAACTGAATTGGTCCACCCACACAGACAGCGTTGTGAAGAAGGCACAGCAGGCTGAGGAAATTCGGCTTGTCACCAGAAGCACTCACAAACTTCTACAGATGCACAATCGAGAGCATCCTGTCGAGCTGTATCACTGCCTGGTACGGCAACTGCTCCGCCCACAACCATAAGGCTCTCCAGAGGGTGGTGCGGTCTGCACAATGCATCACCGGGGACAAACTACGTGCCCTCCAGGACACCTACACCACCCGACGTCACAGGAAGGACAAAAAGATCATCGACAACAACCACCCAAGCCACTGCCTGTTAACCCCGCTCTCATCTAGAAGGCATGGTCAGTACAGGTCCATCAAAGCAGGGACCGAGAGACTGAAAAACAGCTTCTCTCAAGGTCATCAGACTGTTAAACAGCCACCACTAACATGGAGTGGCTGCTGCCAACATACTGACTCAACTCCAGCCACTTTAATAATGGAAATTGATGTAAAAATGTATCACTAGCCACTTTAATAAACAATGCCACTTAATATTATGTTCACATACCCTACATTACTCATCTCATGTGTATGTACTGTACTCATTTAAACTGCTGCATCTACTGCATCTTGCCATAAATATGTAATACATGTATCACTAGCCACTTTAAACTATGCCACTTTATGTCTACATACCCTACATTACTCATCTCATGTATATACTGTACTCTATACCATCTACAGCATATTGCCTATGCCGTTCCGTACCATCACTCATTCATATATCTTTATGTACATTTTCTTTATCCCTTTACATGTGTGTGTATAAGTTAGTAGTTGTGGAATTGTTAGGTTAGAGAACTTGTTGGTAATTACTGCATTGTCGGAACTAGAAGCACAAGCATTTTGCTACACTCGCATTAACATCTGCTAACCATGTGTATGTGACAAATAAAATTTGATTTGAATATGAACTTGGTCTTTTACCAAATAGGGCTATATTCTGTATACCACCCCTACCTTGTCACAACACAAGTGATTAGCTCATTAAACGCAATAATTGAAATAAATTCCACAAATTAACTTAAGGCTCACCTGTTAATTTAAATGCATTCCAGGTGATTACCTCAAGAAGCAGTTTGTGAGTGTGCAAAGCTGTCGTCAAGGCAAAGGGAGGCTACTTTGAAGAATCTCAAATCTAAAAAAAGATATTTAGATTTGTTTTACACTTGTTTTGGTTACCATATAATTCCATATGTGTTATTTCCTAGTTTGATATCTCCACTATTCTACAATGTAGAACATAGTATCAAAATTGAATGAGTAGGTTTTTCAAAAATTTTGACTGGTACTGTACATACATTCCACATTTTTATGTTACAGCCTGAATTCAAAATGGACTAAGTTTGTTTTCCCTCACCCATCTACACACAATATCCCATAATGACAAAGTAAAAACATGTTTTTAGATATTTTTGGAAATTTACTGAATGAAATACAGAAATATTTAATTTACGTAAGTATTCACACCCTTCATTCAACTTTGTAGAAGCACCTTTTGCAGTGATTACAGCTGTGAGTCTTTCTGGGTAAGTCTCTAAGAGCTGTCTACACCTGGATATTGCAACAATTGCCCATTATTCTTTAAAAAATTATTCAAACGCTGTCAAATTGGTTGTTGATTATTACTAGACAACCATTTTCAGGTCTTCCCATAGATGTTCATGCAGATCAGATGTAGGTCAAAACTGTAACTCGGCCACTCAAGAACATTCACAGACTTCTTGGTAAGCAACTCCAGTGTAGATTTGGCCTTGTGTTTTAGGTTATTGTCCTGCTGAAAGGTGACTTAGTTTCCCAGTGTCTGGTGGAAAGCAGACTGAACCAGGTTTTGACTCTAGGATTTTGCCTGTGCCTAGCTCCGTTTCTTTTTTTTCATCCTGAAATACTCCCCAGTACTTAACGATTACAAGCATACCCATAAAATGATGCAGCCACCACTATGCTTGAAAGTATAGAAACTGGCACTCCGTAATGCGTTGTATTGGATTTGCCACAAACATTTTGCCAAATATTTTGCAGTATTACTTAAGTGCCTTGTTGCACACAGTGATTCCATGCAACTTATTATGTGACTTGTTAAGCAAATGTTTTACTCCTGAACTTATTTAGGCTTTCCATAACATAGGGCTCAAACTTGACTCAAGACATTTCAGCTAAAAATGTTTTTGTAATCTGTAAGCATTTTGAAAAAAATAATTCCACTTTGACATTATGGAGTATTATTGTGTAGGCCAGTGACAAACTATCTAAATTGAATATATTTCAAATTCAGGCAGTAACACAACAAAATGTGGAAAATGGCAAGGGGTGTGAATACTTTCTGAAGGCACTGTAGCTTGTTGTAAATATAAACACAACATGTAAAGTGTTTGTCTCATGAGCTGATATACAAGATCCCAGACATTTTCCATATGCACAAAAAGCCTATTTTTCTCAAATGTTTTGCACACATTTGTTTACATCCCTGATAGTGAACATTTCTCATTTGCCAATATAATCCATCCACCTGACAGTTGTGGTATATCAGGAAGCTGATTAAACAGCATGATCATTACACAGGTGCACCTTGTGCAATAATAGGCCACTCTAAAATCTGCAGTTTTGCCACACAACACAATGCCACAGATGTCTCAAGTTTTGAGGGAGTGTGTAATTGCCATGCTGACTATAGCAATGTCCCCCAGAGCTGTTGCCAGAGATTTGAATATTAATTTCTCTACCATTTTAGAGAATTTGGCAGTACATCCAACCGGCCTCATAACTGCAGACCATGTGCAAATACGCCGGGCCCAGGACCTTTACATTTGGCTTCTTCACCTGCGGGATCGTCTGAGACCAGCCACCCGGACAGCTGGTGAAACGATGGGTTTACACATGCAAAGAATGCTCACTATCATCACCAGCGTCTTGACCTGATTGCAGTTTGGTGTCGTAGCTGACTTCAGTGGGCAAATGCTCACCTTCGATGGCCGCTGGCACACTGGGGAAGTGTTCTATTCACAAATGACTCCTGATTTCAAATATACAGTGTGTCCGTTAAAAGCGCAGATAGCATCATGAAGAACAAGGAACACACCAGGCAGGTCCGAGATACTGTTGTGAAGAAGTTTAAAGACAGATTTGGATACAAAAAGATTTCCCAAGCTTTAAACATCCCAAGGAGCACTGTGCAAGCGACAATATTGAAATGGAAGGAGTATCAGACCACTGCAAATCTACCAAGACCTGGCCGTCCCTCTAAACTTTCAGCTCATACAAGGAGAAGACTGATCAGAGATGCAGCCAAGAGGCCCATGATCACTCTGGATGAACTGCAGAGATCTACAGCTGAGGTGAGAGACTATGTCCATAGGACAACAATCAGTTGTATATTGCACAAATCTGGCCTTTATGGAAGAGTGGCAAGAAGAAAGCCATTTTTAAAGATATCCATAAAAAGTGTCGTTTAAAGTTTGCCACAAGCCACCTGGGAGACACACCAAACATGTGGAAGAAGGTGCTCTGGTCAAATGAAACCAAAATTTAACTTTTTGGCAACAATGCAAAACGTTATGTTTGGCGTAAAAGCAACACAGCTCATCACCCTGACCACACCATCCCCATTGTCAAACATGGTGGTGGCAGCATCATGGTTTGGGCCTGCGTTTCTTCAGCAGGGACAGGGAAGATGGTTACAATTGATGGGAAGATGGATGGAGCCAAATACAGGACCATTCTGGAAGAAAACCTGATGGAGTCTGCAAAAGACCTGAGACTGGGACGGAGATTTGTCTTCCAACAAGACAATGATCCAAAACATAAAGCAAAATCTACAATGGAATTGTTCAAAAATAAACATATCCAGGTGTTAGAATGGCCAAGTCAAAGTCCAGACCTGAATCCAATCGAGAATCTGTGGAAAGAACTGAAAACTGCTGTTCACAAATGCTCTCCATCCAACCTCACTGAGCTCGAGCTGTTTTGCAAGGAGGAATGGGAAAAAATTTCAGTCTCTCGATGTGCAAAACTGGTAGAGACATACCCCAAGCGACTTACAGCTGTAATCGCAGCAAAAGGTGGCGCTACAAAGTATTAAATTAAGGGGGCTGAATAATTTTATATCTTTATGTTTGAAGCCTGAAATGTGGCAAAAGTTCGCAAAGTTCAAGGGGGCCGAATACTTTCGCAAGGCACTGTACCTGGCAGATGGCAGACAGCGTGTATGGCATCATGTGGGTGAAAGGGTTTGCTAATGTCAACATTGTGAACAAAGTGCCCCATGGTTGTGTTGGGGTTATGGTAAGGGCAGGCATGAGCTATGGATAACCAACACAATTGCATATTATCGAAGATCATTTGAATCCACAGAGATACCATGACGAGATCCTGAGGTCCATTGTCGTGCCATTCAACAGCTGCCATCACCTCGTGTTTCAGCATGATAGTGCATGGCCCCATGTCGCAAGGATCTGTGCACAATTCCTGGAAGCTGAAAATGTCCCAGTTCTGGCTTGCATACCCACCAGACATGTCATCCATTCAGCATGTTTGAGATGCTCTGAATCGGTGTGTACGAAAGCGGGTTCTCCCGGGAAACCCAGTATTTCCCGCCAAAACCAAACATTTGAAAGCATTATAAAGCATATCAATAGGCGGATATTTTTGAGTGTGAACTGTATTACTATACTGGATTGTATTATACTGTTTTATATGGACTGAAATTACACACATCGTTCAAAGCATGATAAAGCAGAGAGAGAACATGTGATTCTGGTGCAGCACATGCAGCCTACAAAGTTATAAGTATAAGCTAGTGAATTTGATTTTAATTTGGAAAAATACTAAGGCCGATTTGTATAATTAGTAGGCTGACGCATATATACCTTTCATATTTCCTCTAATGTTATCAGCTTTCCTCCTCTTTCTCTTTCTATTGGTGCTTCGTTCCTTCCTCGCTATCAACAGTTAAATGAAATACGTTTCTAATGAAATACGTTTCTTTGTCCTTATCTTTAGATGATTTAGATGCAAAAGGCTTTCACTTCTCTTCATGAAGATTCGATGGTTGAGGGTCTCAACACACAACTGCTGTAGCCTCCAAGAGCTAAGGAGCTTTTTCTTTTAAGGAGAGCGGCCAGAGGAGCACAGGTGCGTGCATATTGCGCAAGGGACAGAGGCTATAAGTTAGAAGCTTATTATGTATAAGCCATCATTAATTAGCTAAAAATAAGGCTAATACTGCATTGAATGTCTTGAAAGAGGTAGGCTAGGCCATATATACAGTATATAGGGCTGTATATCAATCTACTAGAACAGTATTATGTATTTTGGATGGTATTTGAATAGAGTTGATGGAGAAAGGGAAAGACTGTGAGAGAGTGATCGCACGTGCGCTGATTAAAGCAACGATATTTGAACCTCTGCAGATGCAATTTAAAAAAACACTTCTCTTTACAGCAACAAAAATATGGTGATTCCGAAAGCCAGATGGAGATATGTGATTTAGACGCGCGTTTGTTATTTATATTACTTGTGGCATAAACTATGCTGCAGCAAATGCAGGCCTACCTGTCACAAGAAAAAAAAGTTTCCATGATGAGATGATAGGTCTACATGTATTGGGAACTGCGTTCCATACTGAGATGTCTGTCCCCATCCTGAGGGTTGATGATTCATCATGTAGAGGCCATAGAGAAGACAGATATAGACATTGCATATAATTTAACAGTTTCATTTCACACCATGCTGATCATCATAATTATTTATTTCAATTTACCTGTTTCTAGCAGTTATTTTTGGGGCGGTAAATCCTAGTAAATCTTGGTACCGGGTTTGTGCCATTCATCCCTCTTCAGGGGCAAGGGCCATTCATCGTCTCTTCAGTAGGTCCTATGATTGAGTGTAGTCTGGCCTGGGAGTGTGAAGGTGAACGGCAAGGCACTGGAGTGACAGCAAAGGCCCTTGCTGTCTCTGCCTGGCCGGCTCCCCTCTCTCCACCGGGATTCTCTGCATCTGACCCTATTACTAGTTCTCTCCCATGCCGTCCTTAGAAGGGGTGTGTCACGTTGTGCAAGGCTTTTTTTGCTATTCTGAACTTGAGTGGGATGAGTCACTGACGTGAGCTTCCTGCCCAATTTTGCGCCCCCTCGAGCTCATGCGATGGGGGAGGCTATGCTCAGCCTTGTTTCAGACGCTGGGCCAATTGTGCGCCGCCCTATGGGTCTCCCAATCACGGCCGGTTGTGACACAGCCTGGAATCGAACCAGGGTCTGTGGGGATGCCTCTAGCACTGAGATGCAGTGACTGAGACCGCTGTGCCATGCAGTTAGCATCTGTCTATGTAGTTCAGACTGAGTGAAAATGCAATAGCTCTATTTTAGACAACCATTGAGGGTGATAGAGAGAGGATGGGAGAGATGAAGAGATTGAGGATCAGAGTATGGAGAGTGCATTTACCACAAGTATTTGCCACTATCTTGCATGATGATCAATCATTGATCCCATACCCAATTAAAACTCTTCAATGCCATCATTATCACATTATCATTATCAAAAACATTGGTTACTTACAGTAGGTTGAACCTTATTATTAGGACCAATCTATGCATCTTGTCTCCACGGTTACACTACATGAATCTAATGATTATATCGGTCCTTTATTACACAGTTTACATGCTTATAGTTTTCTGCTCTTGGTGGTGATCAAATATTAATGGTTGAATGATGTTTCTCCTCCTTTTAAAAGCAGGTACTGTGAAATCATAGTCCTTATTATTCCCAAGATCATATTTCAGCTTGGGAAAAATAAATACAGAAATAATATGATTCAGAATAAAAAGGATTAGCCATAGCAACAGGTCCCAGAAGCCTTGAATTAAACTGCCCTTATCAGCCATCAAAAAGGACATATACAGTAAATGGAAAATCTACAGGTAACGAACAGAATAATGGAAATGTTTGAGTAAATTAGGAATACAGAGTATATTGAAAGCAGGTGCTTCCTGAGTTAATTAAGCAATTAACGTCCCATCATGCTTAGGGTCATGTATAAAAATGCTAGGCAGGCCATTATTTTGGCTACCATGGTTAGGATAACAATGCCCACGTTCACAGGGCACAAGTGGCCACTTTATGGTTTGATGTGCATGACAATTATGTAAACAATATGCCATCAGTCACCAGAGCTCAACCCAATTGAACACTTATGGGAGATTCTGGAGCGGTATGTGAGACAGCGTTTCCACCATCATCAACAAAACCCCAAATTATGGAATTTCTTGTGGAAGAATGGTATCGCATCCCTCAAATAGAGTCACAGACATTGTTGTTACGGCTCTCGTTTGTAGAATGAAGAGTGGACCAAGGCGCAGCAGGCGTACATCATCTTTTATTGATGACACCAAAACAAAATAACAAAGACAAAAAAAATGAAAGCGCACAGTTCTGTAAGGCTAAGAAACTAAACAGAAAACAAGATCCCAACAAAACCCAAAAGGAAAATGACAACGTAATATATGATCCCCAATCAGATACAACAATAGACAGCTGCCTCTGATTGGGAACCACATGTGGCCAAAAACAAAGAAATAGAAAACATAGACTTTCCCACCCGAGTCACACCCTGACCTAACCAAACATAGAGAATAATGATCTCTAAGGTCAGGGCGTGACACTTGTAGAATCTATGCCAAGCTGTTCTGGCCTGCTGGGGTGGCCCAACGCCCTATTAAGATACTTTATGTCGGTGTTTCCTTTATTAAGGCAGTTACATGGATATCCACTTTAATCACCACTGCCACCCTACTTAAACCTGACCAAACTAACATTCCTCCTCTTTGTTCTGCAGTGCATGGCCTGATAACACTGTTATGCAGTGCTTGTCTGTAATGTTCTTTTGAAAATGGCCATGTTCTGTAGGAGTAATGGTATGTTTGATAGGACTTTAGTACCTGCTGAGCCAATCCTTCTGAACATTTTGAAGGAGATCTGACACTGGTGCCACTGACTATGTCATGGTGAGAGGAGAAACTGAGAGTTCTTAAAGTTGTGGTCTTACTTTTTGTGTTTGTTGCATAATGCAAAACGTATCATACTGTGACACTTTCTGTATTTTGAAAGTTTTATATCTTAAACTTGATTGCTGACATGCAAAACATTTTGGGACTGTATCAACAGTGGACTAATGAAACAAATAACAAAATGTTGTTTTTGAGTGGTATTGCCCTTTAAGTCATTAACTTTTGATCAGAAGGATTTACATGGGTGGCACACGTTTGATTTGATTTAGATTTATTTTAGGATCTGTCACACCCTGAACGTAGAGAGCCTTTTAATGTCTCTATTTGGTTTGGTCAGGGTGTGATTTGGGGTGGGCATTCTATGTTTCGTTTTCTATGATTTAGTGTTTCTATGTTTTGGGCGGGTATGGTTCTCAATCAGGGACAGCTGTCTATTGTTGTCTCTGATTGGGAACCATACTTAGGTAGCCTTTTTCCCTCCTTTCTTTGTGGGAAGCCTTTGAGCTTCATGTTTTTTTTTTCTTGTGGTGGTCGGCGGCGTCATTTTGATTAAATAAACGAAAATGTACGCTCACCACTCTGCACCTTGGTCCTCTCCTTTCAACAGTCGTGACAGGATCCTCATTAGCTGATGCCATGATGAAAGCTGGTCTTCCTGGGGTCTGACAACAAACTGACATTACAGACAAGAAGACGTTTACAATTTATATTTGCTAGGCTTTCAAGATGTGATAACCATAGATGGCACATATTCACTTTCTTGCTTCCAACATTTATTCCAGTCAACTTTCAGACTCACACATGACAAATCATCATTATCTTATTCAAAACACTTAAACTGTCTTTCAACAGCACGCAGTGCAGTTTTCATAACCTAAACTTTGGATGCCACTTCAACTATGAAAACATTTATACCAACTTAAAGGGATACTTCGGGATTTGGGGAATTCAGAATGAATTCATGGATACCATTTTTATGTCTCTGCGTACGGTTTGAAGGAAGCATATCCTTAGATTAGCACAATTGCTGTAAGTCTCCAGGAACTACTAGCCAGTCTTCCAGCAATTGCACTAAGCTAACAATATACCTTCCACTTCCTTCAAACTGCACTCAGAGACATAAAAATGGTATCCATGAATTCGACTCTGGGTTGGAAGGTTTTTAATTCCAAAAATCCTGAAGTATCCCTTTAATTTGTCATAGTTTGACATTCAAGGGTATTAAACCATTAAACTAAAGTAAGGAAGCAAGGTAATGGTGCTTTTGATCAAAAGGTGATGTCAGCACGACCTTTATCACACCCCACCCCCTCCCTAACACAGTTGGCCCCGGCAACACAGCTCTGTGTGCCACTATCAATAATTAGCCAGGTTTCACTTAATTAAAAACATTGGGGGTTTTTTGTTTTAAAAAATCATTACAATCCACAGCTATCATTCAACAGCCTAACGCCTACAGCCATTAGTGCTGAATGGTGGGGAGAGAAAATGAGGGGGTTATGGGGTTCAAATGAACAGGCCATTACATAAACACACATGCACACTCATACAGAAGATGAAGGGTTTCAAATGAACAGGCCATTACTTTGATAAGGACAAGGGGTCACTGTAATTAAGGCAATGGTGGGTGGGTCCTGTGTTTAGAGACACACACAAACACACACATGGAGGAGAAGCAGGCCGGTAATGATGTTTCCTCTGGTCTCAGGTTGCTGGATGTTCTAATGGGGCTTTCAGCCCTGATTCTTCCCAAATTCAGGTACACTAATGACAACAATTAAGAAATGATATAAGGGAGAGTAGGAAGTGGCTCCTGCTTACTGCTTTTATATTTAAAAAACAATGGGTGGCTATTAACAGTCTAGGATGGGTTGAAGACTTGAAGCAGTACTGTGTGTAGTCCAGAAGAGGCTGCTGGGAGGAGCTATTGGAGGACAGGCTCCTTTTAATGGCTGGAATGGAATAAATGGAATGGTATCAAACACACGACAACCACGTTTGATGCCATTGCATCTATTCCATTCCACACATTACAATGAGTCCGTCCCCCTATAGCTCCCCAGCCTCCACTGACATACTGTTGTTCTTTCCTATCTACTGCTAGGTTTTCCCCCTCATCCCACCATGTACAGTCGCTAGTGAAAGTCTACACACCCCTTCGAACTGTCTTCAATATAAGCTGCCTTCAAATGTTATTTAAAAAGGAATAAATAGTATTTATTTTCCAATCGAATTTGAAGTGTACTATAATTTATCTTTCACAGGTAAAATGTGGAGTACGTTGTGTACATCAGTAGGATTTTTTTTAAAGTAATAAATGTTTTGACTTTCACTTTGCACTGTTTGTCACTGACATGTCATGGATGGTCTTATGAAGAGAAATATTATCTCTGTCACAGTTGTCGTAAGAACGGGTGTTGCGTTCCACATATTTATTGCAAAGTGAAACTTAAAGAAAAAACAATAAATCAATAAACGAACAACTAAACGTGACTACATGGTGCACAAAACACAAAACAATATCCCACAAACACAGGTGGGAGAAATATCTACTTAAATATGATCCCCAATTAGAGACAACAAATACCAGCTGCCTCTAATTGGGAATCATACAAAACACCAACATAGAAAATATGAACTAGAACACAATATAGAAATGATGAACTAGAATACCCCCTAGTCACGCCCTGACCTACGACACCATAGAGAAACAAGGGCTCTCTATGGTTAGGGCATGACAATCTCCTGGTACATGACATGACATGTCCAAAGGGAGAAGACAAATTACAGTAGAGATCAGTTTATGAGACAAAGTCTCCAGACAATGAGGTGACACTGTATTGTACAAAACTGTCACTGGCACTGCTGTGTTGTAAAAAACAGGGGGAATAACCACTGAAGCACCATCAATTACGACAGCACAAGCGAGATTGTGATGTAGATATTGGGGGGGAACGAACAGTAGATGGGTCCTCCTCGTATTTTTTAAAACAATTTACATTAACATTTTAATAATTTAGCAGACGCTCTAATCCAGAGCAATTTACAGTTCGTGCATTCATCTTAAAACAGCCTGGAGGGACAACCACGTATCACAGGCATAGAAAGTAGAAGGGGGAGTCGTCAAGTGCAAGTGCTGGTTAATTTGTGTTTTTTTAAGGGAGGGGGGGGGTCGAGGTGAGGAGGAGGATTATTTAAGATGCTGTTTGAAGAGGTAAGGTGTCAGATGTTTTTGGAAGATGGGCAAAGACTCTTCTGTTCAAGCTTCAGGGTGAAGGTGGTTCCACCATTGGGTTGCCATGACAGAGAAGAGCTTATACTGGGTTGAGAGGAAGCTGCCCTCCCGTAAGAGTGGGAGGGTCAAGAGACCTGAAGTGGCAGAACAGAGTGCTCGGGTTTGGGTGTCACGTTTGTGCATAGCCTGAATGTAGAGAGGGGCGGTTCCTCTTGCTGTTCCATAGGTAAGTACCATGGTCTTGTAGTGGATGCGGGCTTCAACCGGAAGCCAGTGGAGTGTGCGTAGAAGTGGTGTGACATGAGAGAACTTGGGAAGTTTGAAAAACAGGCGGGCTGCAGCATTCTGTATTAGTTGCATGGGTTTTATGACACAAGTGGGGAGCCCAGCCAACAGTGAGTTGCAGTAGTCCAGACGGGAGAAATGCCAGGATTAGGACCTGCACAGCTTACTGTGTGAGGTAGGGTCGTACTCTATGGATGTTGTAGAGCAAGAACCTGCAGGAGTGGGTCACTGCTTTGATGTTTGCAGAGAACATCAGGGTGTTGTCCAAGGTTCAAGGCACACAGGGAGGGTGACACTGTGGAGTTGTCAACCATGATTGAAAGGTTTTTGAGGGGGCAGGCCTTTCCCAGGAGTAAGAGCAGTTCCGTCTTGTCCAGGTTGAGCTTGTGGTGGTGGGCCGACATCCAAGTTGAGATACCTGCCAGGCACGCAGATATACGTATCGCCACTTGGGTTTCAGAAAGGGGGAAGGAGTAATAGCAATAATAGAAGGGACCATGTGATGATATGACGGAGCCAAATGACTTGGTGTATAGAGAGAAGAGGAGAGGGCCTAGAACCGAGCCCTGGGGGACTCCAGTAGTGAGAGTATGGGGTTCAGATACATATCCACTCCACGTCAAATGGTAGGAGCGGCTGCCGGGTAGGATGCAATTCAAGAGCATACAGAGCCTAAGATGCCCAGCCCTGAGAGGGTGGAGAGGAGGATCTGATGGTTCTCTGTGTTGAAGGCAGCAGATAGATCTAGGAGGATGAGTACAGAGGAGAGAGAGTCAACTTTGCCAGTGCGAAGAGCCTTCACTTGAGTGATCCATTTTGAAGCCGAACTGGTAGAGTCAAGAAGATCGGTCTGAGAGAGATAACAAGAAAGTTGATCCGAGACAGCAAGCTCAAGTGTTTTGTAAATAAAAGAAAGAAGGGATACAGATATAGAGTTTTTGGAGTCTATTGAGTGGAGTGTTGGTTTCTAGAGGAGGGGAGCAACTCGGGCCATTTTGAAGTCAGAGGGGACACAGCCAGTGGTCAGGGATGAGTTGATGAGGGAAGTTAGGAATGGGATGAGATCTCCAGAGATGGTCTGGAGAATGAAGGTGGGGATGGGGTCAAGCAGGCAGGTTTTCAAGCTGCGAGACCTAAGTAGTTGCTGGATGTCATCTGGAGAGAGAGGGGAGAAGGAGGTCAAGGCGTAGGGTAGTTCTGTGTGAGTGAGTCCAGTGGACTCAATAGGCTGAGTGAATGAGTAATGGATGTCATCAACCTTTTTTTCAAAATGGTTGACAAAGTCATCTGCAGAGAGGGAGGATGGAGGGGGAGGATTAAGGAGGGAGGAAAAGGTGGAAAAAGTTTCCTATGGTTAGAGGCAGAAGCTCGAAATTTACAGTGGTAGAAAGTGGCTTTAGCAGTGGATACAGAGGAAAAGAAGGAGGGATGATGGGTCCTCTGAAGTTTATTTTTCCTTCATTTTTGCTCAGCTGCCCGCAGCCCTGTTCTGTAACCTCACAATGAGTCTCTATGCCATGGGGCATGAGGGGAGGAAAGGGGACCGTGCGAGTCGTAGGATGTGGAAAGGGAGGAGAGTAGGTTCAAAGAGGCAAAATCAGGAGACAGGAAGGACAGGGATTTAGCAGAAGGGAGAGATGATAGGATAGAAGAGGAGAGAGTAGTTGGAGAGAGAGAGAGTTGGATAGAAATGAATCGAAGGCAGACGTCAGGAGGTTGAAGTCGCCAAGTACGAAGAGCGGTGAGCCATCGTCAGGAAATGGAAGGGCACCTGGTGGGTGATAGACGACAATTATGTTAAGCGTTAGTGTACTAGTGACAATTCAAATGAGGAGAATCTCCACTTAGGAGATAGAAAAGAGAAAATCTCCATTTAGGAGTATCATGACGCTAGCCCTTTTAGTGAATTGGCTAGCAGAGGTGTGAACAACCCCCCTCTCCTGTTAGGAGGGGGAGCAGTTTTACAACTCAACCCTCACGTCATAAATTCAGTAAAGAGACTCTCCCTGGCCATGCATTATGGAGATAGAGTTTCACAGTAGAACAAAGGAATTCCAGCCAAATTCTACTACATTCCAGAATTTGAGAATTGAACAATATACATATTTTGGAGAGTGTGTAAACGGTCGGTGGAGAAGCCAGCTACGACCCAGTCAATTTTGTTTCATGTTTGTGACTTCATGAAAGACAATACAGCCACATTACCCTAACTCTGTTTATACAGATTCTTCAGTTATGAGGCTTTCATCTAATTCTTGTATAAAATGAATGAGTAAAGATTAAACTATTTGTGAAATTATGTAATGTGATGTTAAACCTTTAATGTGAGAGAATTGTATTCCCTTTAAAGTTGAACTAAGTCATTGGCCCGCCTCTGTGGACACAGACATGGTCTGGCATCATGGAACCGCCTTTTCTACTGTTACGGATAAAAACCCCTCCTGAGGAAATCCTCTTCAGACCACGCATACCTCGGTGTAAACTGGGGTGACACAGGTTTGAGTACCAAGACTAAGCAAACCCACTGTGTGAGCTGTGATTGCGAATAGTTATTGAATTCCTAACCATACCACGTGGAGCATTGGTTACACCGCTGGAAATGGTTAAAATCTGAGACTATCAATCCCTACAGAATAAGAGCAAATCTTAGATACTAATTACTAGTCTGCAGCTAGAAATTGTTTAAACTGGGGCGAGAAAACCGACATCCGCCAAAATATCTATTCTATGATAACATTTCTGACTGGTACTCTGAAGTATCCATTCTAATCATGAAATACTTTGATCCTCAGGGAAACAGAAAGAGAGAGAGAGACTCGGATGAACTCTCCAGCAGACGGACCGGATTCCAACAGAGGTCACAGCGACACATGGGCGTAAATATATATTGATTGCAAATATTCCCGAATGAGTGAGCGTTCATGTGCAAAACATTTCAATGAATATAATCATCAGCTGTGTAGTGATCCCTTTTGTCTTTCCCGCTTCTTTCTCAGTCCACGCCCACTTCCCTTTGTCCACCAAGCCGTCATATCGGCTTAGCCCACTAGGGAATCTTCCCTATCCTTCTTAGTAACCAATATCTACTGTTTGCTTGTTTATGCATTTCTGTGATTATTTAGTTAGTTAGTACATAAATTATTAAGCAAATTGGTGTATGGATGTGTCATGTGTATGGGTACTGTTAGCGAAGTCAGGTGCAGGAGAGCAGAGATTTGTGAACAGACGCACACTTTATTGAGGCAAACGTGCAAAATGAGCAAAACAGTCACAAGAATTATGTTTAACTTTTTATGGCTGCAAGGGCAGTATTGAGTAGCTTGGATGAAAACGTACCCATTGTAAACGGCCAGCTCCTCAGTCTCAGTTGCTAAAATATGCATATTATTATTAGTATTGGATAGAAAACACTCTAAAGTTTCCAAAACTGTCAAAATATTGTCTGTGAGTATAACAGAACTGATATTGCAGGCGAAACCCTGAGGAAAATTAAAACAGGAAATGGCTTCTATTTTGAAAACTCCATGTTCCATAGCCTCCCTTTGCTGGATTTAAAGGGATATGAACCAGATTCCTTTTCCTATCGCTTCCTCAAGGTGTCAACAGTCTTCAGACATAGTTTCAGGCTTTTATTTTGAAAAATGAGCCAGAATGATAACATTGCGTCAAATGGTCACATGAGTTTTGCTCGCGCAACAGAGTTTGGATAGGTATTGCTTTTCCCTCTCCTACTGTGCAAGACATTTGCGGTTGATATATTATCAATTATATATTTTAAAAACAACCTCAGGATTGATTATAAAAAAACGTTTGACACGTTTCTATGGACATTATGGAAACTATTTGGAAAATTTGTCTGCGTTGTCGTGACCGCTCTTTCCTGTGGATTTCTGAACATAATGCAACAAACAAACGGAGGTATTTTGGATATAAAAATAATCTTTATGGAACAAAAGGAACATTTGTTGTGTAACTGGGAGTCTCGTGAGTGAAAACATCCGAAGATCATCAAAGGTAAACAATTAACTTGATTGCTTATCTGATTTTCATGACCAAGCTTCCTGATGCTAAGTGTACTTAATGTTTTGTCGTGCGATCGATAAATTTACACAAACGCTTGGATTGCTTTCGCTGTAAAGCATAATTTCAAAATCTGACACGACAGGTGGATTAACAAAAGGCTAAGCTGTGTTTTCTTATATTGCACTTGTGATTTCATGAATATAAATATTTGTAGTAATATTTATTGAATGTAGAGCTATGCTATTCAGCGGTTGTTGATGACACTTATCCCGATAGGGGGATTGCAGCCATAACAAGTTAACAATAAACATCTTTGTGAAATACCACGGGGAAAAAACAAACCAGTCTGGCGCGTCAACAACAAACACGTAACACAAACAATCTTACACAAAGACATGATGAAGAATAAATAAATGTAGATTGATTGGGGAATGAATAGCAGGTGTGCAGGGAACAAGACAAAACAAATGGATACATGAAAAATGGAGCGGCGATGGCTAGAAAGCCGGTGACGTTGACCTCCGAACGCCACCCGAACAAGGAGAGGAGGGCCAAAAAATCAAGGAACTGAAGGGCAGCATAGGTTGAGATGAACTTTGTGTTCTTGACCGCAGATCGGCAGTGCCAGATTCTGCCAGAGACCAGGAATTCCACATGGGTTGTGTGCGCAGGGTACACTAAATTAGAAGGGTACAGCCAAGGGGGTTTAGAGCGTCTGTAAAGCCTACAGGGAGAGGTGCGAACAGGTATAGAAAACACACACATAGATGACAAAGCTACAATGAGCAATATTTGATAATCTGTAAATAACTAGGTAAAATAGTGAGAAAGTGGTGTGGAGCCTTCCTCTCTTTCCTTCCTTGAATAATTCTGCAGAACAACTCGGCAGAACTGTCTTTGTTTCGGTGACAGTCTTAGTTTTGCGACATTAAAAAGCATTATCTGCAACTCTACACAGTTTGACATTACTTATTACGCCTCTCTTGAGGGGTATTTTGAGGGATATATGGACGGACATATGAAAACTGTATCAGTGGAAGGAGAAGTGGAGGATTTTTATCATGGGGGGAACAGTTTACTTCCTGCATTTCAAAATATTTTGCCATAGGAGAGAGAAGAATGTTCAGTTTTATAATGCTATTCTACACAGTTTTGTCATGAGTCTGACAGAAAAAGTTTTAAAGCTAATGTCCTGCAATTCTACACATTTTGCCATGGGCAGGGAGAAAAATGTGCTGTTTTATAGCTCATCTCATGCTATTCTTCACATTTTGCCATGAGGATGAGAGAACACTTTGCAGTTTTAGAGTTAATATCCTGCTACTCGACACATTTTGCCATGAGGCTGAGAGAAAATGTTGCAATTTTAAAATAACTGTCCAGTGAAAAATCCACTTTTAAAAGTTAATATTCTGTTAACTCATACCCAAATAATGTAGACTCATCCTATAATCATATTGATGGCCAAAGCATACATTGCAGAAAAAAACACTTTAAAAACCCACCTCAAGGCCTACAAAGTGACGCAGCGGTCTACGGCATCTCTACAGACCTGGGTTCGATCCCGGGCTCTGTTACAGTTGGCCGGGACCGTGAGACCCATGAGGCGGTGCACAATTGGCCCAGCATCGTCCGGGTTAGGGGAGGGTTTGGCCGGCCAAGATTTCCTTGTCCAATCAAGCTCTAGCTACTCTTTGTGGCGGCCCGGCACCTACAAGCTGACATTGGTCATCAGCTGGCTGGTGTTTCCTCCAACAGATTGGTGTGGCTGGCTTCCTTGTTAAGCGAGCAGTGTGTCAAGAAACAATGCGGCTTGGCAGGGTCGTGATTCAGCGATGGTAACTACCAATTGTAACTACCATTCGGATATGACAATATTGGGGAGAAAAGGGGTACATTAAAAATAAACCTCAAACTTGTATCTTAAAACCTGTTAGAGATAGGGGGCAGTATTTCCCCTTTGGATGAATTGCGTGCCCATAGTGAACTGCATCAAAAGCTGTCCTAAATTGCTAATATATGCATATTATAATTAATATTGGATAGAAAACACTCTGAAGTTTTTAAAACCGTTTGAATTATGTCTGTGAGTATAACACAACTCACAGGGCAGGCAATCTTCCAAACAAGTTTTGAAATCCTGAAAGTTGGGGCAACTTTGACGTCATCGCCCCATCCCTTCCCAACAAGTTATGGATCTGGAAACACTTCCTACGTCTTCCACTAGATGTCCTCATTCAGTAGAAAGTGTAATGGAGCATTTGCTGTGAACTTTGACCTAATGGGAAGGAAGGTGCTAGAGTGTCGCAAAAGATTCATGTGCTTGAAGGCGCGTATGTGTTGGAGTGCTTTGTCTGATCCATTCAGCCCCAGATGAACTAGGATGGCCCGGTTGGAATGCTATTCGATTTGTATGATTATAACATCCTGAAGATTGATTCTGCACTTAGTTTGACCAGTTTCGTCGACCTATAATATGTAATTTGGAAGTTTTGATGCAAAATTATCCTGGACCAGAAGTCATTTTTTGGGCATTTGAGCTGAAAGTGGTAACAAATGCTGCTACAGGGACACTAGAATTGAACATTATGAAACAAAACGATTTATTGTTGAACTAGGACTCCTTGCCCTACATTCTGATCGAAGATCATCAAAGGTAAGGGAATATTTATGTTGTGATTTTGTATTTCTGTTGACTCCAACATAGCGGAGAAATATTGTTACGTCTGAGCGCCGTCTCAGATTATTGCAATGTTAGGCTTTTTCCATAACGTAAAAAAAATGTGACACAGCGGTTGCATTAAGAACCAGTGTATCTTTTTAATTATATGTAGAACATGTATCTTTAGTCAAAGTTTATGATGAGTATTTCTGTTGTCTGGCGTAGCTTTCTATAATTCCTCCGGACATTTTTGGAGAATTTTCTGAACATGGCGTCAATGTAAACTGAGATTTATGGATATAAAATGCATATTATCGAACAAAACATAAATATACTGTGTAACATGTCATATGACTGTCATCTGATGTAGATTTTCAAGAGGTTAGTGAATCTTTTTTTTATCCTGCTTTTGTCATTTTATCTTTTGTGGTACAAAATGGCTACGTTTTTTCTTTGTTTTGGTGGTGGTCTAACATAAATATATGCTGTGTTTTCACCATAAAACATTATAAAAATCTGACACGCTGGGTAGATGAACAAGGTGTTTATCTTTCATTTGAGGTATTGGACTTGTTAACCTCTTACACCTATGGTGGCGCTATTTCATTTTTAGAAGAAAAACGTTCCCGTTTTAAACAAGATATTTTGTCACAAAAAGATGCTCGACTATGCATATAATTGCTACTGTTCGAAAGAAAACACTCTGACGTGTCCAGAAATACAAATATCTTCTCTGTGCGTGCCCTTTAACGTGAGCTTCAGGCAAAACCAAGATGACTTGGCATCCAGGAAATGACAAGGATTTTTGAGGCTCTGTCTTTCATGATCTCCTTATATGGCTGTGAACGCAAGAGGAATGAGTCTTCCCTTTCTGTCGTTTCCCCAAGGTGTCTGCAGCATTGTGACGTATTTGTAGGCAGATCATTGGAAGATTGACCATAAGAGACCACATTTACCACGTGTCCGCCCGGTGTCCTGCGCCGAAATTGGTGCGCAAAAGTCACCTGCCAGTATTTTTCCATGGGGCACAGAGAGAGAAGCAAGCTTCCACGAACTGCATGTCAATGAAGAGATATGTGAAAAAACACCTTGAGGATTGATTCCAAACAACGTTTGCCATGTTTCGTCGATATTATGTAGTTAATCCGGAAAAAGTTTCACTTTGTAGGTGACTGCATTTTCGGTTCGTTTCGGTAGCCAGGCGCAATGTAGAAAACGGAACGATTTCTCCTACACACAGACGCTTTCAGGAAACACTGCGCATCTGGTATGTGGCTGGGAGTCTCCTCATTGAAAACATCAGAAGCTCTTCAAAGGTAAATGATTTTATTTATTTGGTTATCTGGCTTTTGTGAAAATGTTGCGTGCTACATGCTACACAAAATGCTATGCTAGCTTAGCATACTCTTACACAAATTAGTCAATTTCTATGGTTCAAAAGCATATTTTGAAAATCTGAGATGACAGTGTTGTTAAGAAAAGGCTAAGCTTGAGAGCAAACGCATTATTTTAATTTTATTTGCGATTTTCAGAAATCGTTAACGTTGCGTTATGCTAATGAGCCTGAGGCTTAGTCACAATCCCGGATCCGGGATGGGGAGTTTCAAGACGTTATTAATGTGTGGAGGTTAAATATTTCTAAGAATATTTTTGCATTCCCTGCGCCACCGTTTCAGGTGAACGGGGGGGTGTAGTTCCTGTAGGGGAACCCATAGGCTTAACAAGTTTTAAACAGACCGTTTAAAAAAACGATTGCTATTTCCTCATAGAGGATAATGTCATCATACGGAGGAGGATGAGCTGGCCAATCAGCAGTCTACTCATATTATATTTTTTATGACCGGTATACGCCCACACCGTTCTGTTGTTGGGGTACAATCATACCATTATAATACAGAAAAGCAGTTTTTTAGCATACTTAATGAACATCTTTTGGAAGGAAAACTATTTCACTCATATTGTAATTAATTATAGGTCATATGTGAGCCGTTTCAAGAAGCTCGGCATATGTCGCACGTCACTACTTCACATTTGCATTTAGTACATTTTTGGGGGGGCAGAAATGCCTTCTGGAACATATGAACTTTCATGTGCTTGAATAACAAACTTGTATGCCAAATACAAATAAAATTGTTAAATTACAAGCCTAGTTGGATTAGACATGGAAAAAGGCAGGAACCTTCCCGCTAGCAATGATTGACTGAGATAATGGATGGGCTGGACATGCCAAGAGATAAGTTCAGATTGGTCTGCCATGTAGCATGCTTCTGTCTATAATGAGCTGCTCAGTATGTGTAGATAATTCTTGCTACGGCAGCTTTTTTGAAAAAATATAACGTTAGCCATGGAGAATTGCAAAAGTGTTGCTACTGCTCTCAACAACATTGCTGCCCTGAGTTTAGCAGGTGCCATAGACAACAATCAGTGGGAAAAGGTTGTGATGGACTGCTTTCTTCGCACGGTCAGTGTGAACTGGAGTGACTTAACACAATGTGGGCCAAACAAGTTGTATAAACTGAGTTAAAGCAAAGGGGGTCCAGTTCAACCATGTACACAGGTAAAAGTCTTGTTACATTTTCAGATATTGTACATTTCAAATTTAGTCCGAAAGTCGTTTTCATTGCAAGTTAAAGATTACTGTTAGCTAGGGTTGTTGCAGTGATTGTATTACCACCACAAGGGCAGTCATGAGTTGTGACTGCAGTCAAATTCCATAGGACTATGGAGTCACTATAATCTCCTTTTTTGAGCACTCTGGAACTTGCTTTGGTAGTAGCCAATCAGGTCCTAATGGCCTGGTGTAGCTCTATTGTCCCACTAACCAATCTGACATCAATGCAAATGCAATCGAACATCCCATCAAACAACCTATCATCAAAACAGCAGAACTATTGTACTACTCACAGTG
Organism: Oncorhynchus masou masou; assembly: GCF_036934945.1. NCBI lineage: Eukaryota > Metazoa > Chordata > Actinopteri > Salmoniformes > Salmonidae > Oncorhynchus > Oncorhynchus masou. The sequence goes on along the minus strand of NC_088224.1, from coordinate 29,464,378 downwards.
ATGATCAATTGTAAGGAAAAAGTTAGACAGCAGGTTGAAAGTGTAAAACAAGGTTGTTGTGGATGTTGTTTCTTAGCCTAACACAACAAAATGGACAGAGCTTTCTAAGGTGATGATTAATGAAAAATATACAAACCAATATTAGACTTAATGCATAGGCTTACGAGCCCAAGCGCGAAAAGAAAACATTCTGAATCAAAATGTTGATTGTGCAGTTATACAATACATACCCTACCAGCATATTATGAATGGCCGAAAACATAAAACAAAACAGATTTAAGATGTTTTTGGTACAAAATGAGTCTAGCTTTTGAGTGTGAACTGCCCTAGGCGATGTTGTTGGTTCATTGATTGTGCAGGGCCTCTTACAGTTCGCCTACAATTAGTGAATTTGTATTTGATTTTGAATAGCCAAGTAATAAGGATTTTTTTTTAATTTTCATAATTAATTGGGTGACACATTACGTTTAGCCAACATTAGCTTGCTTACTGTTAGCTATTTAGAGAGCCAACGTTAGCTTGCTTACTGTTAGCTATCTAGAGAGCCAACGTTAACTTGCTTGCTCGCAAGCTTATGTTACGTGTATGATCCGTTTTGTAATATTATGTGTATCCAGAAATCTAGTTAAAGCCTAATATTAGCTAGCTAGCTAACATTGAAACTAATTTATTAGCTTTAGCTACCTGCAGATTCATACTACAGCATTTCATGCATGGTGGCTAGCTATGCCAATCCATTTGTATTGCTAGTAGTATAGTTTAGGATTATGGTTAATTGTTTAGCTAGCTAGCTAGCTCCATGTCTAAACAAAAGACTCCTCTTCGCCAGATTATTACATGACCCATCAATTTAGACAAGTGTGTCTGGTAGGAGTATGCCGACATGGCCATACTCATATTCGTATTCGTATCTGTAAATTGACAGTTGATGGTCAGATTGGATGATAGTTGTGATCGGAAAAAAATTTAAGTGTTTTACAATGCCTAAATAGATTTTGTCAAAATACCTCCCTGCATGTTATCATTGCAAAAAAAAGGAGCAGCGTGCTGAGGGGTTTGTCTGTGTGTGAGTCCTCAACTTGCAGTGGGAAGCCAGGTTTGCTGTCACTCAGTCAGAATGTGCATTACCATTTCATATTTTTTCCTTACCCTTGCCTTACTTGTTAGATATTATGCACATTGATAGCTTGATAGCGAATGTCCTCGCCATGTGATGTATCATAGTAGCAGGCAGCAGAAATCTGAATGATCAGACTAAAATGTGATCGGATGAATCAGGTTTAAAAAACAGACAAGTACACCTTAAGGAACACGCTGTGCACCTCCTTCACAGATCAGAGCAAACTGTCCCCAACCAGAATAGAAAGAGGAGTGGGAGGCCGTGGTACACAACTGAGCAAGAGGACAAGTACATTAGAGTGTCAGTTTGAGAAATAGACGCCTCATAAGTCCTCAACTGGCAGCTTCATTAAATAGTACCCGCTAAAACACCAGTCTCAAGGTCAACAGTGAAGAGGCGACTCCGGGATGCTGGCCTTCTAAGCAGAGTTCCTCTGTCCAGTGGCTGTGTTCTTTTCTTTTTATTGGCCAGTCTGAGATATGGCTTTTTCTTTACAGCTCTGTGTAGAAGGCAAAGTACAAAGACAGGTGAAACAGATCAGGGTGTGACAGAAACACCTGCATTTTTTTGTGTATTTTGGAGCTGCCTTACTCAAGAAAGCAAAAAGGAGATCATGTTAGTAGGAGGCGTTATTAACTCAATACATTTCTGTATTGCATTTTTGTATTGCTTAAATCATGTTCACATGCTATCTGGGGGAACCCCTGGAGGTCGGAAATTGTGTAGTCTGTCTGCAAGGAGCTGTTGTTACATTTCATTGTGACATTTAATTTCATCATTATGCCAGTTCTGTGTTCTCTAATTTGAAAGATAACATATTTATAGCGTCAACCCATCCAATTAAACCAGGTAATGATGCGGGTGGAACAGTTTTATTTGCGTAGTTAGTGTGAGTGTGTTGTTGAGACATAGTGGAGACGTCTATGTGGTAATTTGAAGATCAATATCTGTGTGTTTAATAAATAATACATACATTTTATCAGGAACCAGTCTAGACTGGGTGAGTCAGAAACCAGGCGGGAAGTGAAATGTGGTAGCGAATTCTCTCTCTCTCTCTCTCTCTCTCTCTCTCTCTTGCTCTCTCTCTCTCTCTGTCTCTCTCTGTCTCAATTCAATTCAATTCAAGGGGCTTTATTGGCATGGGTAACATGTGTTAACATTGACAAAGCAAGTAAGGTAGATAATATAAAAAGTGAAATAAACAATAAAAATTAAAAGTAGACATCACACATACAGAAGTTTCAAAACAATAAAGACATTACAAGTGTCATATTATATATATATAGTGTTTTTACAATGTACAAATGGTAAAGGACACAAGATAAAATGAATAAGCATAGATATGGGTTGTATTTACAATGGTGCGTGTTCTTCACTGGTTGCCCTTTTCTCGTGGCAACAGGTCACAAATCTTGCTGCTCTGATGGCACACTGTGGAATTTCACCCAGTAGATATGGGAGTTTTTCAAAATTGGATTTGTTTTCAAATTCTTTGTGGATCTGTGTAATCTGAGGGAAATATGTCTCTCTAATATGGTCATACATTGGGCAGGAGGTTAGGAAGTGCAGCTCAGTATCCACCTCATTTTGTGGGCAGTGAGCACATAGCCTGTCTTCTCTTGAGAGCCATGTCTGCCTACGGCGACCTTTCTCAATAGCAAGGCTATGCTCGCTGAATCTGTACATAGTCAAAGCTTTCCTTAATTTTGGGTCAGTCACAGTGGTCAGGTATTCTGCCGCTGTGTACTCTCTGTGTAGGGCCAAATAGCATTCTAGTTTGCTCTGTTTTTTTGTTAATTCTTTCCAATGTGTCAAGTAATTATCTTTTTGTTTTCTCATGATTTGGTTGGGTCTAATTGTGGTGCTGTCCTGGGGCTCTGTAGGGTGTGTTTGTGAACAGAGCCCCAGGACCAGCTTGCTTAGGGGACTCTTCTCCAGGTTCATCTCTCTGTAGGTGATGGCTTTGTTGTGGAAGGTTTGGGAATAGCTTCCTTTTAGGTGGTTATAGAATTTAACAGCTCTTTTCTGGATTTTGATAATTAGTGGGTATCGGCCTAATTCTGCTCTGCATGCATTATTTGGTGTTTTACGTTGTACACTGAGGATATTTTTGCAGAATTCTGCGTGCAGAGTCTCAATTTGGTGTTTGTCCCATTTTGTGAAGTCTTGGTTGGTGAGCGGACCCCAGACCTCACAACCATAAAGGGCAATGGGCTCTATGACTAATTCAAGTATTTTTTGCCAAATCCTAATTGGTATGTTGAAATTCATGTTCCTTTTGATGGCATAGAATGCCCTTCTTGCATTGTCTCTCAGATCGTTCACAGCTTTGTGGAAGTTACCTGTGGCGCTGATGTTTAGGCCAAGGTATGTATAGTTTTTTGTGTGCTCTAGGGCAACAGTGTCTAGATGGAATTTGTATTTGTGGTCCTGGTGACTGAACCTTTTTTGGAAGACCATTATTTTGGTCTTACTGAGATTTACAGTCAGGGCCCAGGTCTGACAGAATCTGTGCATAAGATCTAGGTGCTGCTGTAGGCCCTCCTTGGTTGGTGACAGAAGCACCAGATCATCAGCAAACAGCAGACATTTGACTTCAGATTCTAGTAGGGTGAGGCCGGGTGCTGCAGACTTTTCTAGTGCCCGCGCCAGTTCGTTGATATATATGTTGAAGAGGGTGGGGCTTAAGCTGCCTGTCTAACCCCACGACCCTGTGTGAAGAAATTTGTGTGTTTTTTGCCAATTTTAACCGCACACTTGTTGTTTGTGTACATGGATTTTATGATGTCGTATGTTTTACCCCCAACACCACTTTCCATCAGTTTGTATAGCAGACCCTCATGCCAAATTGAGTCGAAGGCTTTTTTGAAATCAACAAAGCATGAGAAGACTTTGTGTCAAGGTTTTCCTGTGGTGAAGTAGAGGAGGACCAAAACGCGGCGTGGTTATTTTGATTCATATTTAATTAACACAGATAAACATGAACACTACAAAACAACAAACGTGGAAAACCAAAAACAGCCCTATCTGGTGCAAAACACAGAGACAGGAGCAATCACCCACAAACACACAGTGAAACCCAAGCTACCTAAGTATGATTCTCAATCAGAGACAACTAATGACACCTGCCTCTGATTGAGAACCATACTAGGCCGAAACATAGAAATACCCCAAAACATAGAAAAACCAACATAGACTGCCCACCCAACTCACGCCCTGACCATACTAAATAAATACAAAACAAAGGAAATAAAGGTCAGAATGTGACACTTTTCCTTTGTTTTGGTTTGTTTGGTTGTCAATTAGGGTGTGCAGGGTGAATACATGGTCTGTTGTACGGTAATTTGGTAAAAAGGCAATTTGACATTTGCTCAGTACATTGTTTTCATTGAGGAAGTGTACGAGTCTGCTGTTAATGATAATGCAGAGGATTTTCCCAAGGTTACTGTTGACGCATATTCCACGGTAGTTATTGGGGTCAAATTTCTCTCCATTTTTGTGGATTGGGGTGATCAGTCCTTGGTTCCAAATATTGGGGAAGATGCCAGAGCTAAGGATGATGTTAAAGAGTTTTAGTATAGCCAATTGGAATTTGTTGTCTGTATATTGGATCATTTCATTGAGGATACCATCAACACCACAGGCCTTTTTGGGTTGGAGGGTTTTTATTTTGTCCTGTAACTCATTCAATGTAATTGGAGAATCCAGTGGGTTCTGGTAGTCTTTAATAGTTGATTCTAAGATCTGTATTTGATCATGTATATGTTTTTGCTCTTTATTCTTTGTTATAGAGCCAAAAAGATTGGAGAAGTGGTTTACCCATACATCTCCATTTTGGATAGATAATTCTTCGTGTTGTTGTTTGTTTAGTGTTTTCCAATTTTCCAAGAAGTGGTGAGAGTCTATGGATTCTTGAAGTACATTGAGCTGATTTCTGACATGCTGTTCCTTCTTTTTCCGTAGTGTATTTCTGTATTGTTTTAGTGATTCACCATAGTGAAGGCGTAGACTCAGGTTTTCCGGGTCTCTATGTTTTTGGTTGGACAGGTTTCTCAATTTCTTTCTTAGATTTTTGCATTCTTCATCAAACCATTTGTCATTGTTGTTAATTTTCTTCGGTTTTCTATTTGAGATTTTTAGATTTGATAGGGAAGCTGAGAGGTCAAATGTACGGTTAAGATTTTCTACTGCCAAGTTTACACCTTCACTTTTACAGTGGAACGTTTTACCCAGGAAATTGTCTAAAAGGGATTGAATTTGTTGTTGCCTAATTGTTTTTTGGTAGGTTTCCAAACTGCATTCCTTCCATCTATAGCATTTTTTAATGTTACTAAGTTCCTTTGGCTTTGATGCCTCATGATTGAGTATTGCTCTGTTTAGGTAGACTGTGATTTTGCTGTGGTCTGATAGGGGTGTCAGTGGGCTGAATGTGAACGCTCTGAGAGACTCTGGGTTGAGGTCAGTGATAAAGTAGTCTACAGTACTACTGCCAAGAGATGAGCTATAGGTGTACCTACCATAGGAGTCCCCTCGAAGCCTACCATTGACTATGTACATACCCAGCGTGCGACAGAGCTGCAGGAGTTGTGACCCGTTTTTGTTGGTTATGTTGTCATAGTTGTGCCTAGGGGGGCATACGGGGGAGGGAATGCTGTCACCTCCAGGCAGGTGTTTGTCCCCCTGTGTGCTTTGTCCCCCTGTGTGCTGGCATTTAGGTCGCCACAGACTAGTACATGTCCCTGGGCCTGGAAATGATTGATTTCCCCCTCCAGGATGGAGAAGCTGTCTTCATTAAAAAATGGGGATTCTAGTGGGGGGATATAGGTAGCACACAGGAGGACATTTTTCTCTGTCAGGATAATTTCCTTTTGAATTTCTAGCCAAATGTAGAATGTTCCTGTTTTGATTAATTTAATGGAGTGAGTTAGGTCTGCTCTATACCAAATTAGCATCCCCCTGAGTTCCTTCCCTGTTTCACACCTGGTAGTTTGGTGGATGGGACTACCAGCTCTCTGTAACCTAGAGGGCATCCAGTGGGTCTGTCTCCTCTATACCAGGTTTCTTGCAGGATGACAATGTCTGTATTACCGATTTCTTTGGTGAAGTCCGGGTTTCTGCTCTTCAGGCCAAAGGCAGATGACCTCAGGCCTTGGATATTCCAGGATGAAATAGTAAAGGCTTTTTGTTCCATAAAGTGTCCAATGTTGTTGGTCGTGGTTTGGCCTCAGGCCAGTAAGTGTGAGCAGAGCCTGCTGAGCATCTGGTACATGCCATTGGCTTGGGCGAGTGTGAGAGTGGGGGTTGGGACTGTTTGCCCGCTCACTACCTGGGCGTATGTGTGGCTTCCATGTTGAGGCCCTCTTTGCGGGGTGGGGTGCATGGGGTGGGCAGGAGTGGCATAGGTCTGATCTGAGGGGGCCTAAATGGGGTGTGGGCATGGTTGACGTGGGGGTGTTGATTGGTTGGGGTAGGGGTGTGGATGTGTCTGGGTGTGCGGTGGTCTGGATGTAATTCCTCTTGGCGTGGGTCCTCTATGTGTAGGTCCAGGGGGGGTCCTGCAGGTCTGGGAGGGTGTCTCGCTGGTCTGGGTGGGGTGTCTATTGATCTGTTGCTCCTGTGTGAAGTGTTGGGGATACGTCTCTCTCTCTCTCTGTCTCTCTGTCTCTCTCTGTCTCTCTCTCTGTCTCTCTCTCTCTGTATCTCTCTCTCTCGCTCTCTCTCTCTGTCTCTCTCTCTCTGTCTCTCTCGCTCTCTGTCTCTCTCTCTCTCTCTCTGTCTCTCCGACTAGCTTGGAAAGACAGTACCGTGCAGTACCGAAGAGCCCTTACTGCTGCTCGATCATCCTATTTTTCTAACTTAATTGAGGAAAATAAGAACAATCCGAAATTCCTTTTTGATACTGTCGCAAAGCTAACTAAAAAGCAGCATTCCCCAAGAGAGGATGACTTTCACTTTAGCAGTGATAAATTCATGTACTTCTTTGAGGAAAAAATTATGATTATTAGAAAGCAAATTACAGACTCCTCTTTAAATCTGCATATTCCTCCAAAGCTCAGTTGTCCTGAGTCTGCACAACTCTGCCAGAACCTAGGATCAAGAGAGACGCTCAAGTGTTTTAGTACTATATCTCTTGAAAATAATCATGGCCTCTAAACCTTCAAGCTGCATACTGGACCCTATTCCAACTAAACTACTGAAAGAGCTGCTTCCTGTGCTTGGCCCTCCTATGTTGAACATAATAAACGGCTCTCTATCCACCGGATGTGTACCAAACTCACGAAAAGTGGCAGTAATAAAGCCTCTCTTGAAAAAGCCAAACCTTGACCCAGAAAATATAAAAAACTATCGGCCTATATCGAATCTTCCATTCCTCTCAAAAATCTTAGAAAAGGCTGTTGCGCAGCAACTCACTGCCTTCCTGAAGACAAACAATGTATACGAAATGCTTCAGTCTGGTTTTAGACCCCATCATAGCACTGAGACGGCACCCTTGAAGGTGGTAAATGACATTTTAATGGCATCGGACCGAGGCTCTGCATCTGTCCTCGTGCTCCTACACCTTAGTGCTGCTTTTGATACCATCGATCACCACATTCTTTTGGAGAGATTGGAAACCCAAATTGGTCTACACGGACAAGTTCTGGCCTGGTTTAGATCTTATCTGTCGGAAAGATATCAGTTTGTCTCTGTGAATGGTTTGTCCTCTGACAAATCAACTGTAAATTTCGGTGTTCCTCAAGGTTCCGTTTTAGGACCACTATTGTTTCCACTATATATTTTACCTCTTGGGGATGTTATTCGAAAACACAATGTTAACATTCACTGCTATGCGGATGACACACAGCTGTACATTCCAATGAAACATGGTGAAGCCCCAAAATTGCCCTTGCTAGAAGCATGTGTTTCAGACATAAGGAAGTGGATGGCTGCAAACATTCTACTTTTAAACTCGGACAAAACAGAGATGCTTGTTCTAGGTCCCAAGAAACAAAGAGATCTTCTGTTGAATCTGACAATTAATCTTAATGGTTGTACAGTCGTCTCAAATAAAACTGTGAAGGACCTCGGCGTTACTCTGGACCCTGATCTCTCTTTTGAAGAACAAATCAAGACCATTTCAAGGACAGCTTTTTTCCATCTACGTAACATTGCAAAAATCAGAAACTTTCTGTCCAAAAATGATGCAGAAAAATTAATCCATGCTTTTGTCACTTCTAGGTTAGACTACTGCAATGCTCTACTTTCCGGCTACCCGGATAAAGCACTAAATAAACTTCAGTTAGTGCTAAATACGGCTGCTAGAATCCTGACTAGAACCAAAAAATTTGATCATATTACTCCAGTGCTAGCCTCCCTACACTGGCTTCCTGTCAAAGCAAGGGCTGATTTCAAGGTTTTACTGCTAACCTACAAAGCATTACATGGGCTTGCTCCTACCTATCTCTCTGATTTGGTCCTGCCGTACATACCTACACGTACGCTACGGTCACAAGACGCAGGCCTCCTAATTGTCCCTAGAATTTCTAAGCAAACAGCTGGAGGCAGGGCTTTCTCCTATAGAGCTCCATTTTTATGGAACGGTCTGCCTACCCATGTCAGAGACGCAAACTCGGTCTCAACCTTTAAGTCTTTACTGAAGACTCATCTCTTCAGTGGGTCATATGATTGAGTGTAGTCTGGCCCAGGAGTGGGAAGGTGAACGGAAAGGCTCTGGAGCAACGAACCACCCTTGCTGTCTCTGCCTGGCCGGTTCCCCTCTTTCCACTGGGATTCTCTGCCTCTAACCCTATTACAGGGGCTGAGTAACTGGCTTACTGGGGCTCTCTCATGCCGTCCCTGGAAGGGGTGCGTCACCTCGGTGGGTTGATTCGCTGATGTGGTCATCCTGTCTGGGTTGGCGCCCCCCCTGGGGTTGTGCCATGGCGGAGATCTTTGTGGGCTATACTCAGCCTTGTCTCAGGATGGTAAGTTGGTGGTTGAAGATATCCCTCTAGTGGTGTGGGGGCTGTGCTTTGGCAAAGTGGGTGGGGTTATATCCTTCCTGTTTGGCCCTGTCCGGGGGTGTCCTCGGATGGGGCCACAGTGTCTCCTGACCCCTCCTGTCTCAGCCTCCAGTATTTATGCTGCAGTAGTTTATGTGTCGGGGGCTGGGGTTAGTTTGTTATATCTGGAGTACTTCTCCTGTCCAATTCGGTGTCCTGTGTGAATCTAAGTGTGCGTTCTCTAATTCTCTCCTTCTCTCTCTCTTTCTCTCTCTCGGAGGACCTGAGCCCTAGGACCATGCCCCAGGACGACCTGACATGATGACTCCTTGCTGTCCCCAGTCCACCTGGCCGTGCTGCTGCTCCAGTTTCAACTGTTCTGCCTTATTCTTATTCGACCATGCTGGTCATTTATGAACATTTGAACATCTTGGCCATGTTCTGTTATAATCTCCACCCGGCACAGCCAGAAGAGGACTGGCCACCCCACATATGCTCTCTCTAATTCTCTTTCTTTCTCTCTCTCGGAGGACCTGAGCCCTAGGACCATGCCCCAGGACTACCTGACATGATGACTCCTTGCTGTCCCCAGTCCACCTGGCCATGCTGCTGCTCCAGTTTCAACTGTTCTGCCTTATTATTATTCGACCATGCTGGTCATTTATGAACAATTGAACATCCTGGCCATGTTCTGTTATAATCTCCACCCGGCACAGCCAGAAGAGGACTGGCCAACCCACATAGCCTGGTTCCTCTCTAGGTTTCTTCCTAGGTTTTGGCCTTTCTAGGGAGTTTTTCCTAACCACCGTGCTTCTACACCTGCATTGCTTGCTGTTTGGGGTTTTAGGCTGGGTTTCTGTACAGCACTTTGAGATATCAGCTGATATACGAAGAGCTATATAAATACATTTGATTTGATTTGTTTTGATGTTGCCTTGAGGTGCGTCAAACAGACAGGCAGGCAGACAGCCAGACAGACAGACAGGCGGGAAATTTTAAAAAAGAAAGAAAGAGAAAAGACAGACAGAAATGTCACACATATATACACATACACACACACATTCTAACTCTGCCTGAGGCCACCTCCATTACCCACAATTACACGTTGAGTACCTCAAACTGCCCAGTGGAGCTGCTGACAGATTGGGCCTGTTGGGAAATGAAAGTCAAAGCATTGTCTTAGTCCCAAATGGCAGACTATTCCTTATTCAGTATACTGCTAGCGCTTTGGTCAAAAGCAGTGCTCTAAATATAGAATAGGACACTATTTAGGACACAAAAGGGAATTTCAGATATTTGTTACATAAGGGGTTAACCAGGTTCCCCCTCAGTACTACCTGGACTGTGCCAAAATGCTAACTCCTTCCATTTGAGTTTTGTTATGTATAATTTTCTATCTATTGTGGTTAGATAGAATGAGCAGTCATGGGGTCGGTTGTTATGAGTAGTTACGGGGCCGGTGGTTATGAGTAGTTATGGGGTCGGATGTTATGAGTAGTTATGGGGTTGATGGTTATGAGTAGTTATGGGGTCGTTGGTTATGAGTAGTTATGGGGTCGGGGGTTATGAGTAGTTATGGGGTCGGTGGTTATGAGTAGTTATGGGGTCGGTGGTTATGAGTAGTTATGGGGTCTGTGGTTATGAGTAGTTATGGGGTCGGTTGTTATGAGTAGTTATGGGGTCGATGGTTATGAGTAGTTATGGGGTCGGTGGTTATGAGTAGTTATGGGGTCGGGGGTTATGAGTAGTTATGGGGTCTGTGGTTATGAGTAGTTATGGGGTCGGTTGTTATGAGTAGTTATGGGGTCAGCTTCAAAGACTTCAGGTTAACACATGCACCCACTCTAACGGCATTCCTCCTCTGAGGAGGAGGAGGAGAAGTGAGAAGGATCGGTGGACCAAAGCACAGCGTGGTAAGTGTCCATAACTTTATTAAAAGACATAAACTGAACACTACAAAACAATAAACGTGAAACGAATGAAACCGAAACAGTATGGGGTCGGTTGTTATGAGTAGTTATGGGGTCTGTGGTTATGAGTAGTTATGAGGTCGGTTGTTATGAGTAGTTATGGGGTCTGTGGTTATGAGTAGTTATGGGGTTGGTTGTTATGAGTAGTTATGGGTTCTGTGGTTATGAGTAGTTATGGGGTCTGTGGTTATGAGTAGTTATGGGGTCTGTGGTTATGAGTAGTTATGGGGTCAGTTGTTATGAGTAGTTATGGGGTCTGTGGTTATGAGTAGTTATGGGGTCTGTGGTTATGAGTAGTTATGGGGTCGGTTGTTATGAGTAGTTATGGGGTCAGCTTCAAAGACTTCAGGTTAACACATGCACCCACTCTAACGGCATTCCTCCTCTGAGGAGGAGGAGGAGAAGTGAGAAGGATCGGTGGACCAAAGCACAGCGTGGTAAGTGTCCATAACTTTATTAAAAGACATAAACTGAACACTACAAAACAATAAACGTGAAACGAATGAAACCGAAACAGTACCGTGTGGCAACAAACACACACGCGGAAAACAAACACACACAACTCAAAAGTGAAACCCAGGCTACCAAAGTATGATTCTCAATCAGAGACAACTAACGACACCTGCCTCTGATTAAGAGCCATACTAGGCTGAACTCAAAACCCCAACATAGAAAAACAAACATAGACTGCCCACCCCAACTCACGCCCTGACCATACTAAATAAAGACAAAACAAAGGAAATAAAGGTCAGAACGTGACACACACACCCACCCACACGCACACACCTATCCCTTTCAAAAGATCAATCCCATCTTTGGAATGGAAAGAACCTCAGAGAGTCATCGCTTCAATTTCCACATCACACTTTGTGGTTTTTCAAATTGTTCGGCTGACAGGCAGCATTCAATCTCCCTCTATCTAGTTCTGACTTGATATTCCTCTGGACAATATAAGGTATGTCAAGTTTCCATAGAAGGTGGGCAACAGCCTTCAAAGTCAAGGTGATGTCAATGCTGCTGATTGGACTGCCAGACAGAGTGATATAGAATGGGCCAAGGATATAAATAACTCCCATATCATCGCAGCTATGTTCGTCGTCATCAACAGCAAGATAGGAAACTGACCATGGCTTGAGTAGAAGCACAAGTCTGGACAAACAGTCATAAGGGTGTACAGTAATAGTGTTATTACATCCAGAGTAATCTTGACCTTTTTCCCCCAATAAAGTGGTATGTCATATGATGTGAGAACTTCTATACTATATAATTCTGTTCAGCAACCCGTTATTATGTTAGCCTGGTCCCAGTTTGCGCCGTCTTGCCAACTCCTATGATTATTAATGTCATGCCAGTCACCACAGGAGTTGGCAAGAAAGCACAAACAGATTTCGGACCAGGCTATGGGCTAACCTTGTATATTCATGCTTTGTTCTTGGTTCTTTCCTGTTAGACAGCCTTCATCTTCCCTTCATCTCTCTCTCTTACTCCCTCACTGTCTCCCCCTCTCTCATCCTCCCTCTCTCCCTTCTTCCTTCTCCCCCTTCCTCTGCCAGGCATCAGGAGAGCAGCATGGAGGGAGAAGGAGAGAAGAGGGACACTTGGCTAGTAATGAGATGAGGTGGAACAATATGTTTGTTTTTCTTTCAGTTCTCGCCTCCCTTCTGTTCACGTCCTGTCACTTCTCATGACTTAAACACACAGGCACACGGACACACACAAACACGGACACACAGGCACACGGACACACAGACACACAGGCACACGGACACACACAAACACCGACGCACATGGATGCAGGCACACACACACACTATAGCCCATCCTGCCTCATAACACTCCGTCCATAACCACAAATACACATTCCTGTGAACTTCGTGCTTCTTTCACCCCCTTCCCCAAAATATTGGTCCCTCACCGGATTTTTCAACCTGGTTTGGCAGAACTACTCCCTTTATATGTAATTCTAAAGGCTATCCCTTGTTTACTGCAATTATCTAAGGTCAAAACCATTCCTCCCTACTTGACCTCTTTCTCATATCAACAGCCAGCCGTTATTTGTGAGCATCTGTAGGGTGATATACAGTATAGTGCAAAGCTGTTATGAAGGAAAGGGAAAGGGGGAGACCTAGTCAGTTGTGCAACTGAATGCATTCAACTGAAATGTGTCTTCCACATTTAACCCAACCTCTCTGAATCAAGCCACAACAAATGTGTTATTCTTTCACACTGAAGTCTGTGTGTGTTTGACAGAGCTTGCCATTATCCTGAGGTTGCCACAGTTACTACCATTTGTTGGATGTTCTTTAATGAGCATGCAAAGCAATCACTACCGTGCTCACACACATAGACACACACGATTGTTACAGTCTTCACTGCTGTTCATATCACATCCACCATAACTCTAACAGTCATTAAATCCTGTTGGGTCCCTTACATCAAAGAATGGATGTCATGCTTGTCAGCCACAGTCATAGTAGAGTGACGGCCAAGTAGAGAAGAGAAAGAGAGGTGAGAGGTGTATCACTGAATCAACAGAAAAGATACAATGTTACATTACAACGGGCAGAAGAGAAGAATGAGGAGGTTACGTGAGGGAGGGAGAAAAGGTACAATGTTATGTTACAACGGCAAGGTAGAAAAGAAAAAAAGGCAGAAATGGAGGTATGACTGATTCTATTGAGCATCACTGGAGGGGAACAGGTGTGATCATACAAGCGGGGGAAAGATGAAATAACAGCTTGTGTAGATGCTGCTGTTTTCTGCCAGTCAGCCTGAGCCTGGTGCTGTAGAACATCTTCTGATGTAAAACTGAACATGTTCTGCATTTTCACTGGACCATGCTGTGAAATGTAGAAATAATGACCTCATGAAGTAACATGTTTATTTCTAGCATCTAACCAAGAGGAAACGGAGGAAGAAAGAAATATTCAAAGACAAAAAAACAAAAAAGAAAGAGATAAACTTTGTTATGTTGTCAAAAGCAGCATATCTCCTGTTGTTTTCAAGCAGGGAAGATACCAAACCAAGCCAAGGGCAACCATATGGTTAGAAGAATACTTTCCTATTTTGTCAAAAACCTATCCTGTTCTCCTTTAGTAGCTGTATCCAGGAGAGTGTGAGGACTCAGGGGTCTAGATAATGTGCTCCATCTGCTCTTGCCCTGTTGAAGAGGCTGTATGGTTCAAACCGTCCCATTTGGCTGCTTCAGAGGGAGATTTAATAGACTTCAAATGAGTCACTTGCCAGTCGCCTGTTACCAACTGGGCGAAGGGGGGAAGCCATTGGCATCGTCGCGTTCTACCAACTGGGCAAACGGGGAAAACGATTGGCACATCCCCTGTTACCAACTGGGCGAAGGGGGGAAGCCATTGGCATCGTCGCGTTCTACCAACTGGGCAAACGGGGAAAACGATTGGCACATCCCCTGTTACCAAATGAGCAAAGAAGAAAGCAACTGTTATGAATTGGTTGAAGGGGGTAAGCCATTGGCACAGGTGTCACGCCCTGGCCATAAGAGGTTTTTATTCTCTATTTTGGGTAGGCCAGGGTGTGACTAGGGGGCATTCTAGTTTCTTTATTTCTATGTTTTCTTTTTCTATGTTTTGGCCAGGTATGGTTCTCAATCAGAGACAGCTGTCTATCGTTGTCTCTGATTATAAATAATACTTAGGCAGCCTGTTTTTCACCTTAGTTGTGGGTAGTTGTCTTTGTTAGTGGCCTGTATAGCGCTTGTAAGCATCACAATCGTTTCTTTGTTTCTTGTTTTGTTGGCGACATTTACATAAATAAAGGAAAATGTACGCTCACTGCACCTTGGTCCGGTCATTTCCACGACGACTTCCGTGACAACAGGAACAATATGAACCAAAGGAACACTTATATGTGCCAAACACCAACCACTGCCATGTGTCTCCTAAAAGTGCCACCATCAACATAAAGGTGTCTCTCATGACAGATTGGGCTCTGAGATTATCAAAATAAAGACAAACATCTATTCAATCTGTATATCTGAAGTGTTACAGATTGCGCAATAAAAATGTTAAGGTAATTTACCATTGAGCCGATATATACAGCTTTTACTGTGAATGTATTCTCCGCATACGCGGGAACATTGACATTTAAAAGCGGTCACGCTGTAACGCTGAACTTCTGCGACATGGTTTGAATAGAGCCCCTACACAAGCAAACACTGCAGAACACCCAGGCTTACAGTTACATCAATCTAGAAACAAATAGCATTGGTGATAAATTCTAAATTCATTTCTCGCTGTACATGTCTGTGCCAGTCAAGTGATGACAGTTAGTCAGAATAATACCAAAGTGAAATATATCTTTTGTTCCAGTCCAAAGTGAATGTGGCCTGAAATGGCTTCTCTGCCGCTTGAGCTACAGAACATGACACACACATCTCCTCAGTCAAACAAACAAAGACGATAAACATTTTTGAGATTACAAAGGAAGACGATAAAAAATGTCAAGATTTAATTTGGACTGGTTTAATCAAGCAATGTTGATTGACCTTTCGATCTTGGGCATATGACCCAAATATTTTCTAAAACAATAAAACATTTCAAGATGAATGACTAGAATGTAAATTAATGTTCACTTAATGTTTTGCTCTAATCAGACACTGGTATTTTGATCATGAGATTTTATCTTTCTCTGAATAAGCATTGCAAAATAAATATACACATACAGTACCAGTCAAAAGTTTGGACACACCTACTCATTCAAACATTTGACTGGTACTGTACATGTTATTCAATCATTTCATCCAAAGTGCTTGCGCACCTCAAGAGGCGTAGTGTCGTGTCTCTGACTGGTTAAATTATACAACAGGCTATTTTATCAAATCGATTACCTAACATTTGATTACGTGATTGCATTAAACCATGCAACAATTAACTCGTTAATAAACTGGGGCACCACGGAAGAGTGTTTATAGAGATGCTGTATTCCAAATAAACTCTTAAAACCTCTCTAGGGGTGTGGGATGCTACTGTCCCACCTGGCCAAAATCCAGTGAAATTGCAGAGCGCCAAATTCAAAAACAGAAATACTCATTATAAAAATTCATGAAATATAAAAGTGTTGAACATCGGTTTAAAGATGAACTTCTTGTTAATCCAACCACAGTGTCAGATTTCAAAAATACTTTACAGCGAAAGCATACCATGCAATTATCTGAGAACAGCGCCCAGCAGACAAATCATTACAAACAGTAACCAGCCAAGTAGATGAGTAACAAAAGTCAGAAATAGCGATAAAATGTATCACTTACCTTTGATGATCTTCATATGGTTACACTCACAAAACTCCCAGTTACCCAATAAATGTTTGTTTTGTTTGATCAAGTCCCTCTTTATGTCTAAAAACCTCAGTTTTGTTAGTGTATTTTGTTCAGTAAAACACGGTCTCACACAACATCCGGTGAAATTGAGAAGCGTGAAACTCAACAAAACAGAAATTCTCAAAATAAACATTCATAAAAGATACAAATGTTATACACCAGCTTAAAGATAAACTTCTTGTTAATCCAACCTCTGTGTCAGATTTCAAAAAGACTTTACGGTGAAAGCAAACCATGCGATAATCTGAGAACAGCGCCCAGCAGACAAATCATTACAAACAGTTAGCAGCCAAGAAGAGGAGTAACAAAAGTCAGAAATAGCGTTCAAATATATCACTTACCTTTGATGATCTTCGTATGGTTGCACTCCCAAGACTCCATGTCGTTTTGTTTGATAAAGTCCCTCTTTATATTCAAAAACCTCAGCTTTGTTGGTGCATTTTGTTCAGTAATACATTGGAACAAAGCACAGTCACATCAGACAGACGAAAAATCTAAAAAGTACCATAAAAGTTCATAGAAACATGACAAATGCAGAGGAAGCCATCGAGATTGTGACCTGCGTCATAAGTCTTTGTATGGTGGATAGGTTTCAATAGAAAAACAGGCATTTCAAAATTAAATCACTTAATGGATGGATTTTCGCCTGCCATTTCAATTCTGTTTTACTCACAGACATTATTTTAACAGTTTTAGAAACTGTTGAGTGTTTTCTATCCAGATCTACCAATTACATGCATATCCTAGCTCGCGGACCTGAGTAGCAGGCAGTTTACTTTGGGCATGCTTTTCATCCAAAATTCCAAATGCTGCACCCTACCCTAGAGAAGTTAAAGACATTTAATTTCATACAAAATAATAAGGATTTTTTTGTTAGATTAATAATTTGAATAAACAAATATATAGGCCTACTCAATAACAGAAAAATAACTAGTGGTGACTCTACCCTTGATATTACAAGGAACAATGGAAATTGACAACTCTGTCTTCATCTATTTCTTTCTTGTAAGCATTTTCACATCCTGGAGTCTGAAGCCTGTGGTAGACATGAAGAATGTATGACAATGTATCATAGACACTGTACATTACCCTATATTAGTTATCATCATAATCATAATTTCTATAGTTTAGGCTAGGTCATGCTAGTAGTTGTGTTATCCAGCTAGCATTAATAGTGCTTGCTAACACTAATAAGCTACATTTAGCTACATTGAAAAGGAACTAGCTAACATTACTCGTCATAGTGTGTTGACAAAAGTAACGTAAACTCACCCCATTCCGTACAAATGTGTGCAACCGCAACATTCAAACAAGGCTACAAAGAAAGCTAATGGGACTGTAGCGACTGTGTTGACTTCAAAATTGGGGGTGTGAACTGTGTTTTTATTCAAGCGTTGATCGACATGGTAATGGCTCTATAGCATTGGAGAAAAGTTGAAAAAACGGACCCTCCGTTACATCTTGACGTGTCATGTCGTAACGTACAGCACGCATAAAGCAAATATTTCTGTCTTACAATCTCTCTCCACCAGGTGTAGCACTTCTATCATTCGCTAAAAACAAGAAATGGACAGTGACAGGGGTAAGGGGGGGATACCTAGTCATTTTTTTGCGTCATCATTGCATGCGATCATCATTCTCAAAGCCGCTGTTTACTTCTAAGATCACTTTAGCACCGCCCTAAAAACCCGATTCAAATTCGACACAAACCTTCAAATAGGTATGTAATGACACATTATATTAACTCTTTATAGTGTTTTATTTACATTCTAGATGGCGATAAGGTGATAAGTTGGACAGATCGAGTGAAAAAAAAACAATTTTCCCACACCACATCTCTCCTTCTCACTATCAAGCATTAGTTTCGCTTCCCCACCCACCATTTTTAAAAAGACCCGACTGGGCTCATTGCCAGCTTGAATTATGCAGAAACGGGCAGCGTTTAGGTCATGTAATTGATTCTGTTGGAAAGGGGAGAAATTGTGCTTTACAATGGTATTGACATTACAGTTGATCTGGAAGTATTACTTTTTTGCGGCGCTAAAATATGGGCAATTGTACGGACCAAGGCGATGTACGAGTTTACGTGAGTTTACATTAGCTAGCTAGCTAATGTTAACATGCTGGGTGTGTCTCGCGTAATACCTTTGTGGTACGGACACACTGAGATTCAGGTTCAGGGAAGACCACAAATAATTGATAAGACCATCGAGCCCAGCTAATGTTAGCTATGAATTTAGCCAGCGAGTAGCGACCATGGCATAAACTATTATCCAGATTTAGCCGGTAGCTAGCTAGTCAAGATTAGAAAAATAATTGAAAGGTTTGCTAGCTAGCTCACTAATGTTAGCTAGCTAGCCAACACAAGGCTAGCTAGCTGGAAAACGCTGGCTAGTTAACTAACTATCTATGCTAAATTGTCCTGCAGAATTCATGTATCCAAAAAGGCAAAAAAAAATGCATGTAAAACTTACTTTCTCTCTCCTGTGTTGACGTTTTTGTCAAGTTCACAACAGTGTTTTTTAATTTTGCAATCTCAATTTTGCATACTGACCTTCTTCTCGACACCGTTCTTTGCTCACTGTCACATGAAATCAGTGTCAACAAATGTGGGCAAGTTCAAGGTCGCCGTGTGGCACACAGATCTTGACATGATGTCTTAATTCCTGGGATAAAGAAATAATTGCAACAATGCATCCCTTCCAAAAGTAAGAATGTTCCTCAACAGTGAAACTCTTGCAAGGTTACATGACGAAATTAAGATTCTGTCGTACGACCATTTAAGTACATTTCTAAACCATTATTCAACCAAGCTTAATAGGCTTACAATTTGGCAAGCACGAATGACGATCTCACAATTTTAACCATAACTGTTTATTAATGTGTCTAATATCTAAATGTTTAATTCTTAAGTATTTTTTTATGTGAACCGTTTGTAAACCCATTTTTGCCATTGGGCCTGGGCAGACTCCCTAGCCCTTTATTACACAGATGTATCAATGAGGTGGTCAATAATTACATATGTAATTACACTGTAATTAGGACCCTTAAAATGAAGAGTTATTGAAAGGATGAAAAATAAAGGGTGTGACAAAAGGGATCTACACTGTCATGCTGTATTATGGTGAGGAGGAAGCTTACTTCTCTGATTGTGGCCTGCATCTCCAACTCTCTCTCTAATTGGTAGAAGGATGTCATTAGAACCAGTTTACAACGAGAACTGCTGCTGGGCTTCCTGTGGTTTACTGTCTGTCAATACCTCACTCAACGATTGGCCTGCCTAGTTGTGGCTCCTCTACCTGTGGTAAGCCTTTCCCCTCCTCTCAGCCAGGCCCAGATGAAATCTGCTCTGAAGTAGCCCATCCCATCCACAGGCCTCCGAAGTTCAGCAAGATGTGTTTGTTTGTCTGTCTCGCTGTCACCATGAGATGTGGAGGAACAAACCTTCCTAACATAATTTGTTCTGCTCTGTGTTTTAATGAGAATACATTTCTATTTGGATATGTGGATGTGGTTGTCAGACAGACACAGAGAGATAGGGAAGAGATATGAGATTCAAATTGTGAATACGGGGTGTTATTTACATGTATGGGAAGCGGCAAGACAATAGAGACTATAGAGACCATAGCAATTATGACTATAAACTATTGATACTATGGATGCTGAGGGACTGTAAATGCTGAGGGACTATAGATGCTGTAGGGGCCATAGATGCTGTAACTATTTGGACTATGGATGCTAAATCAAATCAAATTTATTTGTCACATACACATGGTTAGCAGATGTTAATGCGAGTGTAGCGAAATGCTTGTGCTTCTAGTTCCGACAATGCAGTAATAACCAACAAGTAATCTAACTAACAATTCCTAAACCACTGTCTTATACACAGTGTAAGGGGATAAAGAATATGTACATAAGGATATATGAATGAGTGATGGTACAGAGCAGCATAGGCAAGATACAGTAGATGGTATCGAGTACAGTATATACATATGAGATGAGTATGTAAACAAAGTGGCATAGTTAAAGTGGCTAGTGATACATGTATTACATAAGGATGCAGTCGATGATATAGAGTACAGTATATACGTATGCATATGAGATGAATAATGTAGGGTAAGTAACATTATATAAGGTAGCATTGTTTAAAGTGGCTAGTGATATATTTACATCATTTCCCATCAATTCCCATTATTAAAGTGGCTGGAGTTGAGTCAGTGTCAGTGTGTTGGCAGCAGCCACTCAATGTTAGTGGTGGCTGTTTAACAGTCTGATGGCCTTGAGATAGAAGCTGTTTTTCAGTCTCTCGGTCCCAGCTTTGATGCAACTGTACTGACCTCGCCTTCTGGATGATAGCGGGGTGAACAGGCAGTGGCTCGGGTGGTTGATGTCCTTGATGATCTTTATGGCCTTCCTGTAACATCGGGTGGTGTAGGTGTCCTGGAGGGCAGGTAGTTTGCCCCGGTGATGCGTTGTGCAGACCTCACTACCCTCTGGAGAGCCTTACGGTTGAGGGCGGAGCAGTTGCCGTACCAGGCGGTGATACAGCCCGCCAGGATGCTCTCGATTGTGCATCTGTAGAAGTTTGTGAGTGCTTTTGGTGACAAGCCGAATTTCTTCAGCCTCCTGAGGTTGAAGAGGCGCTGCTGCGCCTTCTTCACGATGCTGTCTGTGTGAGTGGACCAATTCAGTTTGTCTGTGATGTGTATGCCGAGGAACTTAAAACTTGCTACTCTCTCCACTACTGTTCCATCGATGTGGATAGGGGGGTGTTCCCTCTGCTGTTTCCTGAAGTCCACAATCATCTCCTTAGTTTTGTTGACGTTGAGTGTGAGGTTATTTTCCTGACACCACACTCCGAGGGCCCTCACCTCCTCCCTGTAGGCCGTCTCGTCGTCGTTGGTAATCAAGCCTACCACTGTTGTGTCGTCCGCAAACTTGATGATTGAGTTGGAGGCGTGCGTGGCCACGCAGTCGTGGGTGAACAGGGAGTACAGGAGAGGGCTCAGAACGCACCCTTGTGGGGCCCCAGTGTTGAGGATCAGCGGGGAGGAGGTGTTGTTACCTACCCTCACCACCTGGGGGCGGCCCGTCAGGAAGTCCAGTACCCAGTTGCACAGGGCGGGGTCGAGACCCAGGGTCTCGAGCTTGATGACGAGCTTGGAGGGTACTATGGTGTTGAATGCCGAGCTGTAGTCGATGAACAGCATTCTCACATAGGTATTCCTCTTGTCCAGGTGGGTTAGGGCAGTGTGCAGTGTGGTTGAGATTGCATCGTCTGTGGACCTATTTGAGCGGTAAGCAAATTGGAGTGGGTCTAGGGTGTCAGGTAGGGTGGAGGTGATATGGTCCTTGACTAGTCTCTCAAAGCACTTCATGATGACGGAAGTGAGTGCTACGGGGCGGTAGTCGTTTAGCTCAGTTACCTTAGCTTTCTTGGGAACAGGAACAATGGTGGCCCTCTTGAAGCATGTGGGAACAGCAGACTGGTATAGGGATTGATTGAATATGTCCGTAAACACACCAGCCAGCTGGTCTGCGCATGCTCTGAGGGCGCGGCTGGGGATGCCGTCTGGACCTGCAGCCTTGCGAGGGTTAACACGTTTAAATGTTTTACTCACCTCGGCTGCAGTGAAGGAAATACCGCATTTTTCCATTGCAGGCAGTGTCAGTGGCACTGTATTGTCCTCAAAGCGGGCAAAAAAGTTATTTAGTCTGCCTGGGAGCAAGACATCCTGGTCCGTGACTGGGCGGGATTTCTTCCTGTAGTCCGTGATTGACTGTAGACCCTGCCACATGCCTCTTGTGTCTGAGCCGTTGAATTGGGATTCTACTTTGTCTCTGTACTGACGCTTAGCTTGTTTGATAGCCTTACGGAGGGAATAGCTGCATTGTTTGTATTCAGTCATGTTACCAGACACCTTGCCCTGATTGAAAGCAGTGGTTCGCGCTTTCAGTTTCACGCGAATGCTGCCATCAATCCAAGGTTTCTGGTTAGGGAATGTTTTAATCGTTGCTATGGGAACGACATCTTCAACGCACATTCTAATGAACTCGCACACCGAATCAGCGTATTCGTCAATGTTGTTATTTGACGCAATACTAAACATGTTCCAGTCCACGTGATGGAAGCAGTCTTGGAGTGTGGAGTCAGCTTGGTCGGACCAGCGTTGGACAGACCTCAGGTTGGACAGACCTCAGCGTGGGAGCTTCTTTTTTTAGCTTTTGTCTGTAGGCAGGTATCAGCAAAATGGAGTCGTGGTCAGCTTTTCCGAAAGGGGGGCGGGGCAGGGCCTTATATGCGTCGCGGAAGTTAGAGTAACAGTGATCCAAGGTTTTTCCGCCCCTGGTTGCGCAATCGATATGCTGATAAAATTTAGGGAGTCTTGTTTTCAGATTAGCCTTGCTAAAATCCCCAACAACGATGAATGCAGCCTCCGGATAAATGGTTTCCAGTTTGCAAAGAGTTAAATAAAGTTCGTTCAGAGCCATCGATGTGTCTGCTTTGGGGGGGGGGGGGGGGGGGATATATACGGCTGTGATTATAATCGAAGAGAATTCTCTTGGTAGATAATGCGGTCTACATTTGATTGTGAGGAATTTTAAATCAGGTGAACAGAAGGATTTGAGTTCCTGTATGTTTCCTTCATCGCACCATGCCTCATTAGCAATAAGGCATACACCCCCACCCCTCTTCTTACCAGAAAGGTGTTTGTTTCTGTCGGCGTGATGCGTGGAGAAACCCGTTGGCTGCACCGCTTCGGATAGCGTCTCTCCAGTGAGCCATGTTTCCGTGAAGCACAGAACATTACAGTCTCTGATGTCCCTCAGGAATGCTACCCTTGCTCGGATTTCATCAACCTTGTTGTCAAGAGACTGGACATTGGCAAGAAGAATGCTAGGAAGTGGGGCACAATGTGCCCGTCTCCGTAGTCTGACCAGGAGACCGCCACGTTTCCCTCTTTTTCGGAGTCGTTTTTTTGGGTCGCTGCATGCGATCCATTCCGTTGTCCTGTTTGTAAGGCAGAACACAGGATCCGCGTCGCGAAAAACATATTCTTGGTCGTACTGATGGTGAGTTGACGCTGATCTTATATACAGTAGTTCTTCACGGCTGTATGTAATGAAACCTAAGATGACCTGGGGTACTAATGTAAGAAATAACACGTAAAAAAACAAAAAACTTCCTAGGAACGCGAAGCGAGACGGCCATCTCTGTCGGCGCCGGAAGAGGACTATTGATGCTCAGGGACTACAGATGCTCAGGGACCATGGATACTTTAGAGACTATAGAGGAACTGCAGAAGATACATATAACGTGGAAGAAGGCTAGAGCTAGTCTTAGAGAGAAGACTAGAGCGAGGGTAAGTATTGGTACCATGCCCCGCTGACAGCTGTCTGTAGGCATTTACAACAGAAATGTCTACATAGCCTGCAGCCACTGGTAAAGAATAGCATAAGGTGCACTCTGTGCTATTTTATATGTATAGTGAAGATACAGTGGCGTGCGAAAGTATTCACCCCCTTGGCATTTTTCATATTTTGTTGCCTGGAATAAAAATGCATTTTTGGGGGGTTTGTATCATTTGATTTACACAACATGCCTACCACTTTGAAGACAAGAAATAAGACATAAAGACAGAACTTGAGCATGCCTAACTATTCATCCCACCAAAGTCAATACTTTGCAGAGCCACATTTTGCAGCAAATACAGCTGCAAGTCTCTTGGTGTATGTCTCTATAAGCTTGGCACTTTCAGCCACTGGGATTTTTTCCCATTCTTCAAGGCAAAACTGCTACAACTCCTTCAAGTTGGATGGGTTCCGCTGGTGTACAGCAATCTTTAATTCATACCACAGATTCTCATTGGATTGAGGTATGGGCATTGACTAGGCCATTCCAAGACATTTAAATGTTTCCCCTTAATCCACTCGAGAGTTGCTTTAGCAGTATGCTTAGGGTCATTGTCCAGCTGGAAGGTGAACCTTCATCTCAGTCTCAAATCTCTGGAAGACTGAAACAGGTTTCCCTCAAGAATTTCCCAGTATTTGGCACCATTCATCATTCCTTCTGACCAGTTTACCAGTCCCTAACAATGAAAAACATCTCCACGGCATGATGCTGCCACCTCCATGCTTCACTGTGGGCATGGTGAGGTGTTGGGTTTTGAGCCAGACATAGCATTTTCCTCGATGGCCAATTTTAGTCTCATTTTAGTCTCATCTGACCAGAGCACGTTCTTCCTTCTTTTTCTTTAAGCAATGGCTTTTTTCTGGCCACTCTTCCATAAAGCACAGCTCTGTGGAGTGCACGGCTTAAAGTGGTCCTTCAAAGTTTATTTTTTTAACCCAACCCTGATCTGTACTTCTCCACAACTTTGTCCCTGACCTGTTTGGAGAGCTCCTTCGTCTTCATGGTGCCGCTTGCTTTGTGTTGCCTCTTGCTTAGTGGTGTTGCAGACTCTGGTGCCTTTCAGAACAGGTATATATATATATATATATATATATATATACTAAGATCATGTGACAGATCATGTGACACTTAGACACAGGGGGACTTCATTGAACTAATTATGTGACTTCTGAAGGTAATTGTTTGCACCAGATCTTGTTTAGGGGATTTCCTAGCAAAGGGGGTGAATACTGTACATATGCACGCACCACTTTCCGTTTTTCTTTTTTATTATTATTTTTTGAAACAAGTAATTATGTTCATTTCACTTCACCAATTTGGACTATTTTGTGTATGTCCATTACATGAAATCCAAATTAAAATCTATTTAAATTATAGGTTGTAATGCAAAAGAAATAGGAAAAATGCCAAGGGGGATGAATACTTTTTCATATGGTGTACATATGGTGCATAGGAAGTAACGACATAGAATTGTTGAAGATGCACATGGGTAATAAGGGAGATTACTGAGTGTGTTTGGGAATAGTACTAAGAGAATGTGTTTGTAAAAGTTGTGTATGGTTGTGTGGAAAGGACCTGTTAAGCTGATTGAAATTTGGATAATAAGCTGATTGATAAACATGTGGGTGTTAAACTCATTGGAATTTGGATAATGAAATGATTGATTGACATTTGGATGTTACGAGATTGAAATGTGGATATTAAGCTGACTGTACAGAGGGAATGAGAGCAGTCAAGGGACTAGCTCCAGTGTGAAAGAGGATTACTGAGTTCGTGAAAGAATTGATACCCCAACCATTCTGAGCTGAGTTTGTAGATCTATAACGTTATCTAGGGGTTCTATCGACCACCGCCCATCGATCTACAGGTAGTGAGCAGGAAGACAGAAGGACAGGAGAAGCCATTGAAAGATATGTGTACCTGCATTGTGGAGGTGAAAACCTTAATATTTATCATGTTTGTAAAGGGGTTCTGTATGGAGATTTGAAAGGAGAAAGTACTGTTTCTGAGGATACTGTTAAATAGAACACTAGAGTGAAAATTCAAACCCCTGTATGAATAGAACACTTGTGTAGAGCTATTTGTGATGTAGCACAAATGTATAATGGGTTACTAGAGCTAAAGTAACATAATATTTGTATAATGGAGTATGAAAAATAATAATAATATACAGACTGCACACTCACACATGTATGCATGCACTCACACATGTATGTATGCACTCACATGACGTACAGTGGAGCAAAAAGTATTCTGAGGAATGTTCAGAGTGGTCCCTTTGTGGATCGCTTGAAAATGGTAAGGTTAATAACTGTGCACTCTCCTCAAACAATAGCATGGTATTATTTCACTGTAATAGCTACTGTAAATTGGACAGTGCAGTTAGATTAACAACAATTTAAGCTTTCGGCCCATATCAGTTATGTCTATCTCCTGGGAAATGTTATTGTTACTTACAACCTCATGCTAATCACATTAGCCTATGTTAGCTCAATCGTCCCGCGGGGTGGGACACCGATCCAGTAGAGGTTTTAACAGCTGGATCTGGGCACTTTGAACTGCACTCCTAAGACACCTGCCTCAGGAAGCCTTTCAAAGGGAGAGATACAGAATCATTGATAAACATGAAGAAAAAAAACTTGGTAGCAGACATTCCATCAGTCCTTGAAGAAAGAAAGTAAACATGTACTTAGTTTTCACTATGCTACATTTTAATCAGTCCTAAAGAATTGTTAATCATTAATCAAGTTTACTGCATCATGGGCAGGAAGTCTCAATAAACCAATGCGTATACAGAATTATTTATACTTCAGACACATCAGATGATACGGTGTCCCGTAAAAATGAAGTGGGCACCTTTTAAAGTAAACAACTCTCTTGTAATCGTAATCTCTTTTACCTGCTGCATTGATATACAATTATGTACAAACTATCCCTCATTTCCCCACTGTGTCTCTCACAGCCTGTTTGAGCTCAGTATGTACTGGCGGTACATTCTATTGTTCCACAGGAAGGCTATCTCTAAACCAAACAAAATCAAATCAAATCAAATGTATTTATATAGCCCTTCTTACATCAGCTGATATCTCAAAGTGCTGTACAGAAACCCAGCCTAAAACCCCAAACAGCAAGCAATGCAGGTGTAGAAGCACAGTGGCTAGGAAAAACTCCCTAGAAAGGCCAAAACCTAGGAAGAAACCTAGAGAGGAACCAGGCTATGAGGGGTGGCCAGTCCTCTTCTGGCTGTGCCGGGTGGAGGTTATAACAGAACATGGCCAAGATGTTCAAATGTTCATAAATGACCAGCATGGTCAAATAATAATAATCACAGTAGTTGTCGAGGTGCAGCAAGTCAGCACCTCAGGAGTAAATTTCAATTGGCTTTTCATAGCCGATCATTAAGAGTATCTTTACCGCTCCTGCTGTCTCTAGAGAGTTGAAAACAGCAGGTCTGGGACAGGTAGCACGTCCGGTGAACAGGTCAGGGTTCCATAGCCGCAGGCAGAACAGTTGAAACTGGAGCAGCAGCACGACAGCAGATGACTTAATCACGAGAGCAGTGGACCAGGCCTTGAAGAGTGAGCAGCCTCTAATTTAATATCAGTCCCAATGCTCAATCCCTCTGTTTTATTCCTTCAAATTACTAAAATATTGCATTATTGGATTGCTATCTGAAAGCCAATTTACATTCACTTTGTTACTTTCACTAATCTCCATAATCTGTTTCCTTCCACTAATACTCCTTTCTTCCCAACAGGAAGACCTTCTCAATCTGTTACTTATACAAACGGATCACTCTCAAACAACATTCCACTTTTCCCCCCACTGCAATTTTTTAAAACAAAACAAAACAAACATGATAACTTTATATTGCCATTGTTTTCATTTTAGTATACCTTCAAAAAGTTACTCTATATTTTTATTACCATTCATTGTTGGATATTCATTTCTTCTTCAATATTTAATACATTTCTATTATTTTATGATTCATATGTAATGCTTTGGAGGGATCAATATGTATTAACTTGAAAATGTATCACTAAACCAGTTAGGCACATTTGGGCAGACTTGATACATTTTGAACAGAAATGCACTGGTTCATTGGATCACTTACAACTTTGCACATACACGATTGCCATCTAGAGGCCAAAATCGAAATTGTGCCAAACCTGAAATAATACATTGTGAACTTTCTCTTGCATTTCAAAGATGATGAAAAAATATATATGTTTTTCTTTGTATTATCTTTTACCAGATCTAATGTGTTGTTCTCCTACATTAATTTTACATTTCCACATACTTCAAAGTGTTTCCTTTCAAATGGTTTCAAGAATATGCATATTCATGCTTCAGGTCCTGAGCCACCAGCAGTTCGATTTGGGTATGTCATTTTAGGCAAAAATTGGAAAAAAAAGGATCCGATCCTTAAGCGGTTGGGACCTCCCAAATTAAGAAAGGCCTGGTCATTTTGTTTGTGTTTACCCTACAATTTTTGCTACACACATGCCAGCACCCACACAGAACTCACCTGTTAATGAATATTTGTTGGTGGTTAATACTCCGTTTGATTTAGAAGTGAGGGGTCTTTTTATTTGGTTTTAGTGGGTTTATCACAAGTTAGAAAGGATGCTGTACACCAATGAAAGTTTCTATTGTCAGAGTTTTGGTTGCACAAATTCTCTTGATTAGAAGAAATGTACTGAAAAGCCCAATGTAAACCCGATACACAAAATGTTTGAAATGTTTGAAATATCTTGAAATAATGTCTGAGGTACAGGAAAACAAACACTTTCTTAATAGGGCTGACCTCTGTTTTGACTTCCTAATGAAGCCTGATCACTCTCACTAGTAATACAGCAAACATTGTTTTTTTAAACAATATGGGCTATGTAAAAACAAAAAAATAGGAAGTAATTTATAATTTATCAATAGTCCTATGTGTGATTCGAACCACGAGAAGGACATAGAGAGAGCTTTATCTCGTCTATTTTACCATTACCTTATGGGATAGTAATTTCCTTATGGAGTTATCAAGAAATCATTTGATTTGTTATTCTAATTCGTTTATTTTTGATTTAACAGGCAGTGTTATACTTTTTTTGGATGCATGAATCACAATGTGAGGCATGTGTCCAAAGGGGGAATTACCAGACCCCTGGGGCCCATTGTTAGATATGCTTATTGATTTTCTTCATATGCCTGCATGTAAAAGCAACAAGGAGATGTTGGTAATGGATGACAGTTACTCCAAATGGTTTGAAGGTTTCCCCACATCAAGTGATATATGTGTATTGCTGTTGTTGTTTTATTTTCTTGTTTTTGTCTTGCTTCAATAACAAATCCTACCAGATTGGGTCTGCTGGATATTCTGGATTTCTCCCTAAGGATTAGCCCTCTAACTGCCTGACCAGTAACTATGCAATGAAGTCGCTAAGATGATAAGCCAAATTTGGGAGAGGGTGGGGGGGGTGGATTCAACTGTGTGTTGTTATTGTTTTAGAAGTCTAGATTTCCTGAATTACAAATGCCCTAAACTAAACTGTTGTTCTGGTCTGTCCTCTCTCAAGGTTTTGGCGAAGGTGACCACAGATGGTATCAGATGCATGGAAGATAATTTGGTCAAGCACAGTGTGAACCTCAACACCACCTCTCAGCAGCTGAAAATGGCAAAATGGTCATCTAAACCCTTAACCCTTTTACATTATGTGGAACACTGAGCTGATGAGCAAGCACCAACCCTTTGAATGTCTTGGCATAATTGTTAACTTCTTGATGCACCCATCCCGTTAGTGGGATCATTTTCGTCAACATCCGCTGAATTGCAGAGGGCCAAATTCAAATTAAATTACTCAAAATGTTTAATTTTCATGAAATCACAAGTGCAATATAGCAAAACACATTTTAGCTTGTTGTTAATCCACCTGGTGTGTCAGATTTCAAAAAATCTTTTCAGCAAAAGCATACCAAGTGTTTATGTAAGGACATCTCTCTCAGCAGACCAAACATTACAAACAGCTAGCAGCCAAGTAGATTGGTCACGAAAGTCAGAAAAGCAATAAAATTAATTGTTTACCTTTGATGATCTTCAGATGTTTGCACTCACGAGACTCCCAGTTACACCCTAAATGTTCCTTTTGTTCCATAAAGATTATTTTTATGTCCAAAATACCTCCATTTGGTTGGTGTGTTATGTTCAGAAATCCACAGGCTCGAGCAGTCACGACCGGGCAGACGAAAATTCCAAATAGTATCCGTAAAGTTCGTAGAAACATGTCAAACGTTTTTTTTTAAATAATCAATCCTCAGGTTGTTTTTACAATATATAATCGATAATATTTCAACCGGACTGTACCTTCTTCAATATGAGAGAGAGAGAGAGAGAGAGAGAAAAAACGCTGCTGGCACCCAGCCATCCAATGATGCGATGTGATCTTTCTCGCTCATTTTTAAAAAGAAAAGCCTGAAACTATGTCTAAAGACTGTTCACAACATGTGGAAGCCATAGGAAAAATAATCTGGTTGATATCCCTTTAAATGAAGTGAAGGCAGGCAATGGAACAGAGCAAGAAAAACAGCACTTCCGGGTTGGATTTTCGCCTGCAATATCAGTTCTATTATACTCACAGACAATATTTTGACCGTTTTGGAAACTTTAGAGTGTTTTCTATCCTAATCTGACAATTATATGCAAATTCTAGATTCTGGGCCTGAGAAATAGGCAGTTTCATTTGTGTACGTTTTTCATCCAAACATCAAAATTCTGCCCCCTATACTCAACAGCTTAAACAACAGGGTTATATATTTTGACTAAGTTGATGTCCCAGGGACAGTTAGTAAAAAACATAGGTCAATGCAACCCAATTGTGGTAAAAAAATATGGAAACAATGGTTAACGTTGAGATATTTATTCACCTCTGAATCTACAGAACCCTTGTGTATGTGTGTATTTTTGATATTCACTCCCATTAATAGAAGTATAACCTTTATTATGATTATAGCATTACCATACTAATTGGATTGTACAACATTTACATTTACATTTAACCCAGAATGAAGGGTTTGAAATTATGAAGTCTGTTTTTTGTGTGTGTTGATTTCCCTTACTTTAACAGGAGTATAGGATATTTTGATATAGAAGCTCAAATCTAAATTCTTACATTAAAATATAATGATTATTATCACACAAGTGATAAGAGGATGGAATGTAATGGGAATTTTAATGTTTGTGCTTTTCCTATAACTAATATATGTGTTCTATTCATATGCTGTTCTATAAGCCAATTTCTGTGTTCATGCAAGTGGCTGACTGAATGAATCCTTACTATCAGTAGCTTACGATTGGGATTTATCTCTGCCCCATCAACCAATGTGGTTGTGACACTTAGGATCAGAGATGATTAAGGGGATATCTAGGCGCATCATCAATGTAGGCACATCATTACTGTGCTTGCATCCAAAAATGCCACCCTATCACCTATAAAGTGCACTGCTTTTGTGCACTACCCATAGGGCTCTGGTCAAAGTAGGGCCCTATATAGGGTATTGATTGCCATGTAAGATTCAACCTGTGTGAACTCCAAAGGTCCATGGAGCTTATATTACTAATAATGAACTGGACCTCTAAGCCCTGCAGGCAGAAGAGTGTTGTATATTTCCTGAAGGGTTTAGCTGTGTGTGAACAAGAGCTTGTATAGCCACTTTACATAGCAAGAAATGAAGGGCCATTATGGAGCCTGGTAAAGTGGAAAGTAATGAGGAGAAGGACTCAGAGAAAAGTAATCAACACAGTAGGAGAGGAATCAATTAAATTATGAAATGAAGAAAGTGAGTGGGAGAGAGAGAGGGGGAGAGGTAAGAAGCGAGTGAGAGAAATGGAGAAACAACTAGCGACACACAAACAAAAAGAAAGACAAGAAAATCTGTACCTCTCTCTGATATAAAATATTACGCTCTGAGTCATTTCCATCAATCTAGTGTCCAAATACTGGTACTCTATCAATCGGAAAGTATTCAGAACCCATGTAATGTAACAAAATGTGGAAAATATCAAGAGGTCTGAAACTTTCCGAAAGCACTGTATGAGCCATGTTACATTCCCACCAAGAGGGTTAACCCTATTGTCCCAATGGTAGGGTGATGGGGTAGTATTCCACAGGTGATATTCATCTGAGAAATATCCATGATTATAAAGCACATTAGCAAATGTAGGCCATCTAATGAGGGGCAATTTCTCCACAAGCATTTTCCATGAAGATTAAAATTGCCACATCAAAACCAGCTGAGGCACGGTTCAATTCCTATTTAGGTTATTTTCTCTATGTGCTTGCCAAGCACCAAGCCTAGAACTACACATCTAGACAAAGGCTAATCCTATCACTAATAGGCCGAGGCCCAGTATTATTTCATTCAAAGTACTGCATTTGGTTATTTATTCAAATAAACTGCATTATCATGTTATTGTCTGTGTACAATATGTTTAACAGGTGTTCTGTCGCATAGTCTACGATAAGTGTAGATATTCATTGGCTTCTTCAGTTCAGCTGAATAGGCTAAAACAATTATCAGTCGACAATGCACAACTTTGATCTCGAAGTATAAGGTTGGTTATAAGAAATCACATGCAGGACCGGATGGGGGGTAACATAAGGCGTTTGGAGAGCGAGACAAATCACCATGTGCACCTTTTCCACTAATGTCTACCGTCAACACCACACAGACCTCCTGCGAACAGGACTCCTCTCTTTCAACTGGACACATGAAGGAACAGTTACTGGGTCATCATGTTCTGTGAAATCTAAACAGTAGTGAAAACATTTTTGCTTTCTTGTTTTTTGGGTGGTAAAGTCTGTCATCATTCTGTTAATCAGGATCGACCGTTTGGTGAGACAGACTAACCGACAAACTCGTCCTTTGGCGCGTAAGGATAAGTACACACCTTCCAACCAATAAAACGCCCAGTAGGCGAAACAAAAGCGCAAGTCGTGCCCTCCTAGCCGACCAGTAGTGCTTGGTGAAGTTTTCAGCACCACGAACCAGAGAACAGAGACAGTCACAGACGCGAGCAACAATAGTATAACCATGGAGCCATCCACTGCCCCCGGTGCTGAACCGGCTGATTTCGAGTTGTACTCGGTGATTCCATCCAATGTCACCTACCCGGACGACGAGATGGGGTTCAAGCCCAACGGAGGAAACTACACCCATCAGCTCCCGGTTCAGAGCGCCTCCAATATTATAGTAGCCATCTCCATCACGGCGCTCTACTCCGTTATCTGCGTTGTGGGATTGCTCGGGAATGTCCTAGTGATGTACGGTGTGGTGAGGTAAGGGCTTTCTACTGGTACTCTACTTAGCCTACTATCATTGGTGACAACTTACTTTTGATATTGTATGCCTATTATTGTCCGTATGAAAATGTGTGAAAGCATATCCTTTTGGGGAAATGCATGATTGAAAAAGTACTTTTCTCCCCAAAAACTTTTAGGCTATAAAGGAATCGTGTATTTCGAATAGAAATTCATTTTTTTTTATAGTACAATATTTTATGTGTGCCTCACCATGTTAACTAAGCATAACGATGATTTGTCAAATTTAAGCACAGAAAGTCAATCTTCGGTGACTTGACGTTGCTACACTGTATTATACATTGTTTAGCAAAAAAATATATACTAATACTTTGCTTTCGTTCAACGATGATACATTTCTGCTGGTGAAACAATTAATCAATGTTTACTCGCGCTTGAGAACCAAGAGTCTGGTGGAGTCTGGTGGAGTGTGTGTGCTTTTGTGTGTGCGCGTCTACTAGCCTACGTGCATGCTTCGGACTCGCTTTCATATTTCACATGCAGTCGTCCTCAATTCAGGCCGATTCCACAGTGCACGCGCGCGCATGGGCACACAGACACACAGACACACAGACACACAGACACACAGACACACACACACACACACACACACACACACACACACACACACACACACACACACACACAAACACACACACACACACACACACACACACACACAGCATATGGCTGGAGAGCTGGGCCAGGTCAAGCAGGGAGTCTCTTTTACCTCCATCTCTAGCTGGTAAATATGACGGCTTTCTTTCGTTTGATTTAGTTTGAAGTGAAAGGATTATACTTAAAATAATCCTCAAATTGGGCTAGCTTTAAAACATATTTTATTTTAAATGCTCCAACTTTACAGACATTAAGATCAACATGATTCAAATTGCAATTACTGCCATTATTATTGGCTATTCCCGATCTGCACCCTCCCTTAATTTAAATAGTATTGATGTCAGTGATGTGGTTACTGTTTAG